>NC_056737.1:1029404401-1029476901 GCF_019279795.1 Protopterus annectens
TCTTATAGCTAAATTCTACATCTCTTACCTGGCATACCTGTGGAGGGAATGTTTGTTAACAATACCCGACTGTTTCTACACATCTTCCCAGATTCCAGGTTAATATTATGCACATACATCTCAATCTGATATTGCACACACTCTGGTCAAAACTTAACAACATGGGGGTGGAAATGGAACATATTTTGAATATTGCTCTCATAAATTTGGAGGGCTGATAGAGTGAAAGGATTTGTTTTCATATACATTTTGTGAAGGTTTTGAGGTCTGAAAATCAAATGTATGTCATTATCTGCTGACTACAAATCTGAGATCATCCCACTGATTTGCAACAGGGAAAGGGGAACAGGCAGAAAATATGAGCCAATTATCTGGACATTCTGAAAGGATGTGTACAGCTGAGAGGTATGATTATGCATACAGCTTACTACCACTCCCAGGATTCAAACCATGGCTGTGTCTGCTAAAAATGCAACAATTTAAGTCACAGTAGAGTATGCTATTTGGATACTGCTGTCTATCTTTTAAGTGTTTTCTGTCCAGGTCTCTGGTGGTTGTACAATCTGACCTTGTAATTACAACAGTCTTATGCAGACATTCCTAGACATTTTAGTATGTAGCACAGTGTGGGTAACAGTGGTTAATACAACATTACTATTCAGAGAATGCAGCATTTAAAATGCCATACAATACCAGACTAAACACTAGCAGTCCAGGATTTCAATCTTTATTGGCAGGCACAGTTTTCTTATCTGACAGACCTGTGGAGGGAATGTTTGTTAACACTACCTGAAGGTTTCCACACATATTACCAGATTCTGAGTTAATTTATGCATGTACCTCTCAAGCTGTTAATGCGCACACTCTAATCATAGCTTAACAAGATGGGGGTAAAAATAGGACATATTTTGAATATTGCTCTCATAAACTTTTGGTGAGTTGCTAGAGTGACAGGTTTGTTTTCATATACATTTTCTGAAGGGATTGATATCTGAAAATCAGATGTATATTATTATTTGCTGCCTAAAATTGTGAGATCATCCCACTGATTTGCCAGGGGGATGGGGTAACAGGCAGAAAATATGAACCAATTATATGGACATTCTGAACAAATCTGTACAGTTGAGAGGTATGATTATGCATACAACTTACTACCACTCCCAGGATTCGAACCATGGCTTGTCTGCTAATAAATACAATAATTTAAGTCACAGTAGAGTGTGCTATTTGGATATTGCTGTCGAGCTCTTCACTGTTTTCTTTCTAAGTCTCTCTCGGTTGTACAGTCTGACCTTGTAATTACAACAGTCTTATATAGACATTCCTAGACATTTTTATTATGTAGCACTGTGTGGGTAATAGTGGTTAATACAACATTACTATTCAGAGAATGCAGCACTAAAAATGCCATACAATACCAGAGTAAACACAACCAGTCCAGGATTTAGAGCTTTATTGCCAGGCAGTTACAGTCTTATTTAAATACAACCTATATGGGACTATTACTGTCATATTGTCTGGTGTATTCAGTACAATTTATACACAAAACAGTTTTTATACTGGCAGTTGACTTTCTACTACTTTTACATTTATTTGGTTTGACTACTACAAGCATGATTGTTACTCACCAGCCTCACAATGCAGCCTTTGCAGCCTACTCGCATGGGCTTCCTGATTCACAGCCCGCTCAGCTGTAGCTCTAAGAGAATTAGAGAAATATTTAGCCATACCTATCCATCATATACACAGGCTGGGCATTATTAAACAGTTAGTGGTATGAGTACTTACACACTGCTGGGACATCACCCCTCTGCCTTGATTCTTGGATCCACTGATCCAAGTGGTTCCTCTTCCTCTGTTTCAAGTTGGCATAGTGGTGCCTAACCTGCTAACCAGTCCAAGGGATACCAGTGGCACTAGTGAGGTAATGGGGGAGATGATCCCAGGCTTCCACTTTATATTGGGTGCCCTATTACTGGCCCTGCAGCAGTCTCTCATCATGTTTTTTTTACCAGGAGTCCTACCATGACCTTGTACTCCTGGATGCCCCAGCACTGGAGCCGGAAGCGCAATCCCTCTACATCTCCAGGCATGCTACCTACAGTGGGAAGCTGCAACCAGTTATGAGCTGTATTCCCACCTGTGGGGTTTAAATATGGCCGATTTCCCACCCATTGCCATGATTGGATGGTTTTGAATATGCTGAGCTAAGCTAAGCTATGGGCAAACCTGCTTAGCTAAGGTTGGCATTGCTTAAAGGGGCAGGTTCAGCACTGCTTACCAATGGGCAAATCCATTTAGCTGGGCTACTTATTGCTTAGCAGTCATATTTACACAATGCTGTAGCATAGACTAGATCCAGGCCTGCTGAATCTAGCTTTGTTTGTATGCTTGTTTGTTTGCTTGTTATTTCCCTGAAATGCTAATTCCACATAAACACGGCGTTTCAGCACTTCTGTGGATCCCTAGTGATATCTGCATTGCTTACTGTACTTATTTCCTTGTTTCACTTGAAAGAAAGTTACTGTTTGTCGTTTTTGCATTTAAGTTACCTGTAACACATTGCATTTATGTTACCTGGCAATTGCTCACTAAAGCAATTATATAAGTCAGCACTAAAAAATTAAAAGCACTACACCCTCACAAACTCCCCTTGAGTACCTTCTTCCCCATTGGCCCTTTTTTTCAATTATAAAGGAATTCCCAATACTATTCTAGCATGTCCAAAGGTCAGTTGTCAATCTCCTCTCTGGTCCAGCAGGTGAATCTGGGAATCTTGAGGCAATGTTACAACTGCCTCATGTACACAGACAACCCTCTCCTCCTCCCAACAAATTCCAACACATGTGAGAGATACAACCATATAGCCAAACTGGAGGCTAAGCTCTCTCAACTCAGTACTGGCGTAACCAGTCAGGAGGAGAAGGAAACCACACTCACTACAATTCCAGTCTCACATAGACCTACCACGACAGCAAACCAAACACATAAACACACAAAAACATACTCTGAGGCTCTAAATAAAAATATGCCTAAGCAGCAGAGACCTCCAAAGCAGACACCCAAGCAACCGCTACCCCAAAACAAAACACGTGCAACACATAGCTCACAAAGCCAGTGTGCCGAACAGTCACAGCCCTTAAGGCTAAACAACACACCTGATACACTTGTAATAGGTGACTCTATCGTCAGGCACACTGACGTCCCGCTCATCAGGCTGAACAAGGAGAAGGTCACGGTGAGCTGCCTGTCGGGCGCTAGGATCCGCCACATAACACAAGCACTCAGGTCACTCCAAGGCAAGTACAAATATGACTCGATTATTGTCCATGCTGGTGTGAATGAACTGAGACGTACCTCCCTGGACTACATGAAAAGAGACATAGAGGAGCTCTCTGAGCATATAGCCCAGGCCGGTATGACCCTGACCTTGAGTAGCATCTTACCCTCACCAAGAATGATGCCACAATATGAAGACAAGATGATCAATTTCAACAATTGGCTTAAGTATTGGTGTCATTCAAAGGGGATCCAATGCCTGTCAGCCTGAGATGACATGCTCGACAAGCCACGATGCTTCGCTAGAGACGGCTTGCACCTGTCACCCCTGAGCTTTCGGATATTGGCAAAGGTTCTTGCTTCCCCCATAGTGCCTTTTTTAGGCAAGGCTCAAAAGACAAACCCACCTCCATAGGTATCACAAGGGATAAGAAGTCTAAACCTCAAGATGCACGTACTCGAAACTCTCCTTAGCATGGAGAACATCGATATCTGTGCAATAACAGAAACCTGGTTCAAGGCTCCCAAGAGCACCTCAGCACTATCAGGTTATACCTCATACCATGCTTTTCGGTCCCAAAACTTGGACCGAACCACAAAAGGTGGGGGAGTATCAATATTCGTCAAAGATACCCACACCTCCAGGTTGGTGGCACAGCACGAAGCATCAGAGACTATCCATGTGCAACTAACAGTGGGTAAAACTGCCTTCCAGTTTATAGCCTGCTACAGACCACCCTCCCAAACCCAGGAACCCCACTCAGCCTTCCTGAGAACACTGGAAAATATGAAGGTCTCTCCAAACACCATTATATTGGGCGACTTCAGCTACCCAAACATAGACTGGGAGCATTACTCTAGCTCCAACACCCTAGCCCAAAGGTTCCTAGAATTTATAAACTCAAATGCTATGTAACAACTTGTTACCACTCCCACAAGAGGGGAAAACATACTGGACCTGATCATCACCAACATGGGGACTCTATGCTCTAGACCAGAAGTGTATCCCTCACTGGTAAGATCAGACCATAAACTAATCTCACTGGATATTCACATCCTGACCCCACCCCCTGCCCAGAAAACCACAGTGAAAAACTTCTCTAAAGCAAATTTCACACTCCTCAAAACTGAGGTGGAATCCTTCAAAGCCTCCGAGCCTGTGGAAAATATGGCCCAGACCACAGAATCCTTTATAAATGCATTCTATGAACACCTTCAGGAATGCATGGATCATGCAATCCCAAATAAAACCAAGACCCAATCCTCCAAAGGCAGACGTCCTGTCTGGTGGACCCCAGCCATAAACAAACTATACAATAGAAGGAGGAAGCTACTACATGATAGAGCAAAATCCCAAATAGGGAAGGCATCTCTGATCAGTATTAGCAAAAAACTACGGGCACTCATAAAATCGTCTAAGGCCAGCTTCGAGAGAAATATTGCACAGGACACTAAGGATAATCACAAGGCTTTCTTTAGTTATGTTAGGAACCTGGGTGAGAATTCCCAGATATGCTCAGAATTACTCCAAAATGACAAAAAATACATCGAACCCACAGACATTGCCAACATCCTAGCTGACAGGTTCAGCGCAAACTTCTCCCCCCCCCCCTCTCCACCAGAAGGGCAAATATCTATCCCAGCAGAATGCTGCCCCCCTGACATCTCAGATGCTCAGGTAAGAGCCGCCCTCTCCAAAGCAAAAAACATAGCACCAATGGGACCAGACAGTGTCCCAGGCTGTGTCCCACATGAACTCCAAGAAGAGCTAAACCCAAACATAAAACTACTGTTCAGTCTCAGCCTTACTACAGGATATGTACCCAAATAGTGGTGTACAGCAACAGTGGTCCCTCCCCACAAAGGTGGTGCCTCAACGGATCCTGGAAACTATCGCCCCATAAGCCTGACTAGCTTGGTCTGCAAAGCTATGGAAAGGATCATCATGGACCTCATAAATAAAGATATTGGAGACCTACAGACACTGGATCCTACCCAGTTTGGCTTTGTTAAGGGCAGATCCTGACTCTTAAACCTGGTCGATTTCTTTGAAACAGTCACCAAGGCCATTGACGAGGGGAAGGTGGTCCACACAGCCTACCTGGACCTCGCAAAAGCCTTCACTACAATACCCCACTTGGGCATTATAGATAAGCTCACCAGCTTAAATATAAACCCCTCTGTCACTAGATGGGTCGCAAACTGGCTCAAGGACAGAACCCACATGGGTAGAATTGCTGGAGCCATGTCAGACTCCAAACCAGTTACAAGTGGCATCCCACAAGGCTCAGTCCTGGGACCTCTCTTGTTCGGTATATATTTCTCGGAGGTACAGGCCAACACGGAAGGACTGTGGCTGACCATGTTCACAGATGATTGCAAACTGGGCACCATAATCGACTCTACAGCCGACACAAGCATCCTCCAAAAGGGCCTCATAGAAACAGACAACTGGTGCCAGAGCCATGGCCTCAAGCTAAACGCCAAAAAGTGTACAGTCATCTCCTTTGGCAAAAACAAAGTGCCCACAAATTACCACATAGGTGGTAATCCATTAAGTACAGAAGAAGTAATTAGGGACCTGGGGACCCAAGTTGATAGCAATCTCTCATTTGACAACCGCGTGGCCAAAGTGGTTAGAAAAACATTTTATATAGCCCACCTAATCATGAAGGGATTCACATCTAGATCAGGGGAGGTCATCGTGCCTCTTTACTCATCCCTCATCAGGCCCATAATTGAGTACAATGCCCCTTTTGGGACGTACCTTACCAGACACCTGCAGCAACTGGAAAGACCCCAAAAGTACCTCACCAAGAGGATCAAAGGGCTCAAACAGATGCCATATGCTGCCCGGTTAAAGAAACTCCAGCTCTACTCAGTGGCATACCGCCTGCTCAGAGGCGATCTGTGCCTGACGTATAAAGCCATGTCCAACCCGGAATTAATGGACATGCTGCACCTCAGAAAATCCAAATCCCATTGAGCTAAGTGCTCGAGAGACTTGAACCTCAGCACTGAAATAAATAGGACATGCTGGAGGGACAGATTCATAACCCAGAGGCTCCCTTCACTCTGGAATAAAATCCCAGTCCAAGTTAGGCAGAGTCCCTCATTGACTCTCTTCAAGAGGAATCTTGATGAGTGGATGGGAGATAATAGGTTTACCCCGGGTATCCCTTCTGTGTCACTGTTAGACAGAGGCACAGTATACTAACCTCGAAAAAGGGCATAGCAAAATTAATTTAAAATGGGTGGTGAAAGCCAAACACACTCTGGCTAGGCTTATAAATGCCCTAGGGCAGATAGCCTAGTGTGAACCTATGAACCTATGAACCTATGAACACCTGGTAAGCAGAGCTTTGCATTGCTTATTTTTCATTTTATAGACTATTTGCTGTATGGCATTGATTCATCATTCATTACATATTATAAATTTGTTTACTGTCCCTGACATCCCCCAATGTGCTTTCATTACATTTATTCATGTGTGACTTTACTGTATGGGGCACTTGTGTTCATATGGGGATTTCACCACTTTATTACACTGACACCTCACATCTGGACCTAATGCAGTATTCTGGTTAAGAAATATATGTTATTTAGTAGGTAATACAAAAAAAAATGTTTATGCAATGCTGTCACATTTACAATGTGGATTGGTTATAGTGGGGATCAAACCAGGAATGGCTTCTCGCAAAGCATATGCTCTATTCACTACACTATTGCAATACTGCTTATGTTGGATGTCGTTTGCTATTTAACTTCTTGTGCTGTTTAAACTGGACTAAGCGTAGCTAAGCAATGGGCACACCTGTGCAGCTACGCTTAAACTTTATCGCATTTATAAAAAAAAAAAAAGTTTTGTTGTGTTATTTTATCTTTACCCTTCAGTATATCCCTGCTAATGCTAAACCTGTTAGGTTATCAGCTTTCTGCTTCATGGTGGGCATACCTCTCAACCTCTTGGAGCAAAACTCTGGATAAACCCTAAAATGATGGGGGGACAAATAGAGGGTCAGATTTTATATTGCTCTTACAAACTTAGACAGTTGATGATAAGTCTTGCACTAGCATGGATTTTCTGAAAAATGTGGAGTCTTTTAAACTCAAATTTTGTCATTTTATTTAATGACTTAAATCCTCAGCTATTTTCCAGAAAGGTACAGATTTTAGGAGGGACACACCAAAAATATGAGACAAAACTGTGGACATTCTACCCAAATTTGTACAGTTGAGAGGTATGTTTACATCCTGACGGTCTGGGGGTGTTATGAGCGTTCTCGCTCATTTTAATTGCTGAAAGGCAATTCTGGAGTACATGGGCATGTGTATTGTGAGAGCTCTGCTCTCAGACTCACCCCCTGCACTTGTACATGGATCCGTGTTAGTTTAACAGCACAGGCAGCGCGCCTTCATGAATATGCAATGTGTGCTGCCATGCTGTACAGGAGCAGTCCCTGCCGTGCAAGAATAACTTATTCCTGCCTGGCTGCTTGCTGAATCCCAGGGTGAATCATATATCATTCTCCTTTGAAATTAATGTAACAGTAGTACCCCAATTAAACCCTAAAACCCTAAAGAATTTTTCCAAGGCAAATTACCTTCTATTAAGTGATCGCATAGGTAATTGCAAACCTCCTACACCCCTAAAAATGGAGACCTATGCAGAAGTATACACAAATGCCCTGTAGGACCACTTAATCAACTGCATAGAAATAGTAGTACCTGACCAAACCAAACCCAGGTCTATCCAGAAAAGCAAGGTACCCTGGTGGACCAAGCATAAATAGACTATACAACAGAAGGGAGAAATTCCTGTCTAGAAGTAAGAGGGAGGGCACACAACAGAGAAAAAATCCCTCTGTAGTCTCAACAGGCAAATCAGGGAACTAGTAAAGTCTTCAAAAGCTAAAAACAAGACTAAAATAGCCTCCCAAATAAAGGATAACCACAAAACATTTTATAGTTACATCAGAAAGTCTTAAGGGAAACAGTCAACAATGTGCTAAGCTGTCTGTAGATGGCACTGCCTATACTCAGCCAGAAGAAATAGCAAACCTGCTGCCCAATAAATTCAGCTCAGATTTCACCCCTTCATCACCTTTGGTAACTCCCCATGAAATATTCCTACCATTCCTTTGCCTGTTATCATAAAAGAACAGGTCATCATTGCACTCTCCAAATCTAGAAATACTGCATGAATGGGCCCTGACAGAATCCCAGGGTACCTATTAAATAGCTTGAAACATGACTTAGCAGACCCACTTGGATGTTTATTTAACCACAGCCTCTAGACAGGCTTTGTCCCAGTAGAGAGGAGGACAGCAACAGTCATCCCTCTGCACAAAGGGGGACCATCAATGGACCCAGGAAACTACCAACCCATAAGTCTGACCAGTCTCATATGCAAGGCTATGGAAAGGATAATCATGGACCTGATTAACAAGAACATAGAAAATCTTCAGACTCTAGACCCAACCCAGTTCAGCTTTATCAAGGGCAGGTCCTGGCTGCTCAGTATGGTGGACTGATTTGAGAAGGTCACCAAGGCCATGGATGAGGGTAAGTTAGTGCATACCACCTACCTTGACCTGGTCAAGGCATTTGGCACAATACTCCTCTTGGGTGTTATAGATAAACTCATAAAATTGGGCATAAACTTCTACGTCACCAGATAGAAATCCAAATGGCTCATGGATAGGACACGCTATTAGAGTGGGGTATCCACATCCAGCAAGAGGCCCATCACCAGGGCTCAGTGCTGGGCCTCCTCCTGTCTGTGATATACTTCTCAGATGTCAAGACAAATGTAGGTGGCCTTTGGCTGACTGAGTTTGCTGATGAATGCAAGTTGTGGGCAATCATTAACTCACCAAATGATGTAGATATCCTACAGTCAGGACTGATGCAGATTAATGATGGGTGCCAGAGCCATGGCCTCAAATTAAATGTAAAGAAGTGCATAATAATACCCTTTGGGAAATCAAATACCCCTGAAAACTACAACATTAATAGCACCCCTCAAGAGTGGACCCAGTGGCAAGAGATCTGGGTACTCAGATAGTAATCTGAACTTTGATCACCATGTGTCCACAGTGGTGAGAAAATCCTTCTATGTGGCTCAGATTATAAGTAGGAGCATGGTATCCAGGTCTAACAATGTCATAGTGCCATTATACTCAGCTCTCATCAGACCAATAATAGAGTACAATGCACCCTTTGGCATGTGCCTTACCAGAGACCTGCAACAGTTAGGGCATCCTCAAAGGTTTCTCAACAAAAAAAGTATAACCAACATTTCATATGCAGACCAATTAAAAGTCTTATCGCTGCATTCAGTTTACTGCAAATTACTGAGGAGTGATTAATGCCTGACCTACAATGCAATCTCAGACCAGCCCTGATAAACATGTTGCATATTCACAAAACTAATTGCATTGGGTCACCCGCTCCAGTGCTCTAAACCTAATCTCTGACATGAATAGATCATGCTGGAGAGACAGATATGTGTCCCAGAGATTGTCCCTCCTCTATAATATGTTTCCTATTCACTTGAAGCAGAGCTCTTCCCTGGCCATCTTCAAGTGTAATCTGGACCAATGGATGGGTAATCACAAATTCAGTTTTGGGGTGGTGCCCATTTCCCTTATGAACAGAGGCAGTAAGCAAAAATTGTCAAAACCCACTTGCTGACCCTTATATTTTTCCTCTAGGGATAGAAAATTTTGTAAAATCTGAGTAAAACTGGCTTGGCTTGGAATGGGTCTTGAGCCGTTCATAGGATCATAGTATCATAGGAAGTTACTAGGCTATTGGCCCTGAGGCCCTTACAAACTTAGCCAAAAATTTAGCCCATGTTCCAACAAGTCAACACACGATGCCCCTGCCCAGCAGGGACACAGGTGGAATCCCAGGGGTGTATTTTCTCTTCACCATCCAGTTATCCAGGTTGAGCTTAAAAAGGGTTAATGAGGTACTCTGCTTGACATGGAGAGGGAGTCTATTCCACAGAAGGGGGAGTCTCTGAGACACAGATCTGACCCACCAACAAGTCCTATTGATGTCACCAACCAGGGTGAAGTTGCGATTATTGGTTACTTGAGTAGAGTTTGACTTGTGGATATGCAGCAGTCCCATCAAGGTGGGATCTGAGATTGCTTTGTATGTCAGATAGAGGTCACCTCTGAGGAGTTTGCATGAGACTAAATAGAGGGACAGGTATAGGGTAGATGTTTGAAGCCCTGGATTCTCCTGGTGAGGAACCCCTATGGTCTCTCTAGCTGCTGCATGTGCTTTGTGAGGCACATGCCAAAAGGGGCACTGTAAAAAATAATGGGTCTTATAATCCCATCTTGTAATCTCCTTGGAACCTTTGAACCTGTGAACATCCCTGAAATATGTGCATCATCATCATCATCAACATCATCATCATCATCTGTACTGGTCATGCAAGCATATGGTAGCTATACCAGTGTCACGTGTACCATACTTCATTATCACAGGACACTTCCCCATAGTAGCCAGTAAGGCAGCATAGGGATGCACTGGCATAACCCTACACTAAACTGCACTCATTAAAGCCCAGCCATCATCTGCCTCACATATTCACCCATGCCCTATATCAGTTTATTTATTTGTCTTTGTTTACTGGGAAAGTCTAACTCATTTTCAGTGGAGGCCTGGGAAGAAAAGCTCCATTTGCTTATATTGCATTATACTTAGTTCCAGTTAAACATAGAGTAGTTACAATTCTGTTTACATTTATATACAAACAGTAGTTACATTTATACATTCTAGGATTTTACAGAGGTGGAAATTACTAAAGAGAAAGTTCATGTGCAACTTAGTGGATTGCTCAGGCAGCAGTTATGCATAAAAACTGCTTTGTCATTTCAGTTAGCGGTTGAGTGTATTCTGTTTAAGGAGAGTATTTTGAGAGTGTTGTATGGTGAATACAAAGTCTCAACCTTGAGATGAGCTTATGCAGGACCAGGATTGGTTAAGATGTTGTTTATGCAGTGCTTTAAAACTACTGAGTCTGTCGGAGAGTTTTATTTGTGTGGGGATACTATTCCAGAGTTTTGCAACATACTGAAAGTAAAGCAAGTCTCCTGCAACCTTATTTGACTTATTTGTAAGTAATAAGAATTTGTTACTAGAGTTTAGGACCCTTGCTGGACAGGAGGTCAGTAATAAGTTATGCAATGTTGGACATTTTTATGGATGATTAATGAGTTTGTGTGCTATAGTTAGTTGTGAATGTTAGGTAGTTATGTAGTTCAAGCCAGTTTAATTGCCTTGAGCTATAACTGTGGTGGGTCCTATGAGAGAGATTGGTGGCAAATTTACCTACTTTATTGTAGCAGGAGCAAGTTTCTTTCTCTGAGGATTGTTTTAAGTTTTTTAGGATAGGAGCAGCGTATAAGAGAGTCGTCAATAAGATGGTGGTGGCTAGAGTTTTTCTTGTAGTATCTGCAAGGAATCCATTGATCCTGTAAAGGGAGCCTGGTTTCTGGTGAGTAGATTTTATGGTGTGCAGTATATGCTGGTCATGTTTCAGATTGTCATCTATTATAATGCCTAGAGGTTTACTGTGAGTTACAGTTTCAATGGCAATATTATTTGCTGACTTTATGGTAAAAAATTGTTTTTGATTTTAATATCTTTTTGAGGTAAAAAGCATTAACTTGGTTTTCTTGGGGTTGACTAGGAGGTTTGATACTTTGAGCCAAGTATCTACACAGGACAAAGAATTTTCGGTAATATCTTGGAATTTATTTATTGTTGAGGCTGCACATATTAATGCTGAGTCATCTGCATACTGAACTAAACTAGCATGGTGAATGGAGGTGTGGAGGTCATTATTAAATATAGTAAATAGAAGAGAACCCAGGATATAGCCCTGAGGGACACCTGTAGTAAATAGTTTAAAGGCTGAGGAGGTTTGTTGCCATTTAATGGCTTGTTGCCTTCCAAATAGGTAACTAACAAAATCACAACAAGGAGTATTGGGAAAGTGCTATTGAGGAGAGTTGATTGAGCAGTTGCTAGTAAGACAGTATCAAATGTCTTTGACAAGTCTAAGAACATGATAGACTCAAGCAGGCCATTGTTTCTATGTTGGTTTATTATTTTGGTAAAATGTAGTAGAGCAGTAATGCTGCTGTGCTGGGGCCTAAAATCATGTTGTGTTTCTGAGAGCAGGTTATTTGAGGTTAGGTATTACATCACATGTTACAAAGACATGCATCCAGAGCGTTTCTCTCCAGGCCTCTGCTGAAAATTGGCTTTGTTCCAAGTCTGACTTTCCCAGTAAACAAATGTTAAATAAAATAAATAAATAAATAAAATAACATCAGCTGCATGTGGCTGCATTTCTCTAATATTTTATGGAGAGGGGGGAAAATAATCACCATTGGCCTGTAGTTAAATTCTGTTGATGTGTTGCCTTTGTGCAGTGGTATGCTGTAGGATTTTTTTCCACACTGATGGGATGTATTTTTCTGCTATGTACCTATTAATTAGTATGGACACAGGGAAGGCTATGACTTCTGTGGTCATTTTTATTTTCCATTGAAGCCAGTTGCTGAGGTACCAGATGGTATGGCGTAATATTAAAGTTAGCACTGAAAACTGTTAAAGTTCCATGGTGTTTGTTGTTTGTTTTTCGTTTTGCCATTTTTAGGTAGTCTGATGGTAGTTGCTCTACAGATCTGGAAGTAGTTTTTCGTTTAAGGATCAACTCCCTTATGAGCAAGGTAGGTACTGGACTAAAACTTAAGAGCTGTGGGTAGTTTTGATTGGACAGGGTAGAGAGAGGGGCCAGATATGTTAGTGTCTAAGAGATAATATAGATTGTGTAAAGCAGGAAGTAAAGCATGTGGGGATAGAGTCTGCATATTGTCTGTTTTTGAAGAGGAAGGGGTGGTCTTGCCAGGGTGGAGTAGCTTACTTAGTGATGACCAAAAAAGTTTTGGGTTGTTTTTATGATTGTCTTGTAGGCTGGTGTAGTATCTTTGCTTATTCTGTTTGATATGGAGTTTTGCAAGGTTTCTAGGATGTCTAAATTGCTGGAAGGCATTTTAAGTTCTATTTTTATACCAATTTTTTTCAGGCTTTATCCCTTTTTGTCATGATTTTTTTGTTTCTTTTGTCAGCCATAGCGTGGGGTTGTAATTTATTCTTGCACTAATGCAACATTATTTAAGGTCTGTAAGAATATGTTATTAAAGTGTTCTATGACAGTATCTAGTAGCATTGTTCTAAGTATTTTCCAGTTATATTATTTTAGTGTTTCATTGAAAATATCGTTGCTGAAATTGGTTGTATTTTGTATTTGATTCTAGATAATATGTTTATCTAGGTTATGGTGAGTTCTAATAATATATGCTGGTATGTGGCCACTTGTGTTTTCTAAGAGGCAGCCTGCTTTTGTCAGTTTGTCTGGTTTGTTTGTAGGAATCCAGTCTAATGTTGAGTGTCTCCTTGAAGTTTTATTGATTCTAGTAGGTGTGGTTATTAATTGTCTGAAGTAGAAGAATTTATGAGTTGCCAATCTATATTTAAGTCTCCAAGCATTATAGTTTCATGATTAGTTGTTGGGTTATCCAATACAGGATGCGTTCAGCAGTATCAATGTAATTCCCTGGTGGTATATAAATTGCTGTTAAACATATAGTTTTCCTATTGTTGAATTTTAGAAGTGTTATTAGAAGTTCAGCATTGTTAAATGTGAATATTTCCTGTGGAAGTAAGATGGTGTTGGTTAGGTAATTTTTATAGATGATTGTTATACCACCTGCACACTTGTTTTGTCTGTCATTCCTGAGTATATTGTATTGGGGGGGATCTCAGTTTCAGTAGCTATGACTATATCAGGAGTGTATGTGACAATGTAGGCACGTATTTCAGATTTTATTGTACATCTTCTTAGGTTCATATTTAGTAAGGTGAGTTTGGGTTCTGTTTTTTGCTGAGAGGTATTAGGTGACTGGTTTATTTTGGGGTTGGAAGTGATGGTTTTATGAACAGGGAGACCTGGATTGGGGTGAATATTTCCTCTAATTTTTTGAACTGATATTTTATAGCGGGAAGACTGTGGCCATTTATATTTTGGCCTTGGTTTGGTATTTGATCGTAAATTTGGATACTTGGTTTTGAGATGTTTATAGATAAATTAATCAGATATGGTTTGTTTATAGAGACAGGGTGTTATGGAGAAAGACAGGGTGGGTAGATGTTAATATTCTTTGTGAGGATTGGTTGAAGTCCTAAGTATTTGAATGAGGTAGATTTGATAATTGGTGATGAAGGCTAGTAGATTGAGGAGGAATAGTTAAATAATCTGAGTTAGGAACAACTTATTTAACCTGGGTTTTATCTTTGTTATAAATTAGGATTAGAAAACCTTAGCAGGGTACTGGGTTGGTTGTAGAGATGTAGTTTAATAGTTATAGGGGTAAGGATTAAGACAACTTGAGAGTCTTAGGTGGTAAATAACAGTGAGTGTTACTATTGGGAGCAATAATATTGATTGTTATCTTCGGGAGGGAACTGATGGTATTGGTTTGAGGAATATGTGGGTGGTTCCTTGGAAGTATAAATATAGAGTAAGAGGGGGGTAGGGTAGAGGAGCAGATTGAGCCCGAGCATTAGTGAGGGTGAACAAAGCAGGTTGAAAACTTGGCAAAGAGACAGAAAAAAAACAATCAGTGACTTAACTTAAACAGCCACAAATCTGCTGAGAAAGATAAGTAAAAGTAACGATGCAATTTAAAAGGCCTCTGAACTAGTAGATGAAAGTCTGGATTTTGTTGCTGTATGACACAGTTGTATTGGAAGAGTTAGTCCAATGTCACCTTGACCTGACTAATGGTGATAACAGTAAAAAAAATGCACTTGACTGAACAACTGTATAATATAAGGAGGTTTCTATGAACTTGGAAATGCAAAGTCAAAAGGCCACTCCAACCTCCTACAGATCAGCAAAACAATGAGAAAAAATTAAGCCAGAATGCAGTAGTGCAGCTCTGGAAAATTACTGGCTCAGAACTCAAAGTGGTTACGCAAGAAGAGAAATCTTTAATTTTAGTTGGGTATATTTTATTGTATGTTCCACAGACACAACCTGTCATTTGTCCAAACAGTGTTGGAAAGTAACTTGTGGGATGTTGTGTTCTGAAGTGGAAATTGGTGAGCTCAGTCGTGGAAACATTTTAGTTTTGTACATCTCTTCCATAGTAATATGTATTTTAAAAAGCAGCACCACCCTTTCTGTTAAAGCCAAGCACTTATGCAGAAAGATGCAAGGTCTCAATATTTTTCATTTTTATAAGCTGTGATTTGTGAACTTAAATTGCATTTGTTTATAGGGTGGTGCTTTTTTGTGGAATAAAAATATTATTTTCGATTAACACTATCTAATACTGCTAGTCGTCTTTTTGCAGTGTTTATGTGGCCAGATCTTTTGTTTTTTTTGTTTTTTTTAATGGGTATAGGGTTATCTGTTTGAAGTCTCACAGATAGTTGCGTAGTGTAGTAAGGAACTGGTTGAACCAGCTGTATGCTTGGAACATAGAGTTGTCATTAGTATAACAGAGCCGTTGATGCTGCTTTGACCTCTGTTCCTGGAATGCATTCAGCCCACAACTGAAAAATATCTAACCAGAAAAACAAAACATCATTGCCAGAACAGAAGCCACATCACCTAAATCTCACTAGCATTGCCTCCCATCACATCTCTTCTACCCCACTATGTTTTACAGGACACCTCCAATACATTACATTTTCACCTAACCCTACTCCTTGCCTATCTTTCTTGCGTGTGTGTGTGTGTGTGTGTGTGTGTGTGTGTGTGTGTGTGTGTGCGTGTGTGCGCGTGTGTGTTGTAAAACATACATTTAAATTTATTCGTTTCCAGTCTCTGTAATCTCTTTTTCCCTTCAGTATGAAAGGATGACTTCTTAAAGAACAAATATTTGTAATTGTAAATCACTGTGCCAGTTGTATTTCAAACCAAATCGGTAAGACTTCTGTGGCATTTTTTTTTTTGTGTATTCACATTGATTTTTTTCCACTTGGGCTGTGCTTGTAAATGGTCTATTGAGGTAAGAGTGGTACCCTGGTAAACACAGTTAAAAAAAAAAATCAATGATAGATGTAGTTGTTAGCTGTACATCTTTTCATCAGTCCTTAATTTTCAGCTTACAGTTTTGTTGTATCCCTCCTAAAACTGGTGATTTTGGTGAGAAAAAAAGATGGTGAATTATATTTAGTAAATAATGAAGAGCAGTCGCAGACCTATTATTCTTCAGAAAATGCATGTTAATTCACATTCAGTTGTACTGTCAAAAGGTGTCCATGATTTCTGGCATTTGTCCTTGATTATTTTTTAGATTTGTTGTGATCCTGGAGTTAAGATGTTGTAAGCTGTGCAGCTGTGTTTTTCACTTCTGTCACTAATTTTACATCCCAAAAATTAAATTTTTGGGCATATGGAACAGCATTCTGTGCATCTCTGTGGCATTTTAGACACCATTCTTAATAATGAATGCTAAGTAGTCCACAAATCTAAGGCTCAATGCATTTGAGTATGTTTTGTTTTAATCATGTCTGTTAGTGTTTGAGCGGGACTGTCCCGAGATCAGTGGCCCAATCCTGAGTCTCATACTGCCTGTTGAAAATCCTGATGAAACAGGCTCCGCTGTGAGATTTTTGATTGGCTCATATACCGGCATTGTTCAATGTGGAATCCAAACAAACAAATCCAAACTGCAACTCAGGAAACAAACGAAAGCTCAAGGACACAAAGTCTCCAAAGTAAAAAAAAAAAAAGTAGAAATGTTCTGTTACACACTGATTAAAGTTTGCAACCTGAGCCCCTCTCTCCTGACTTCTTAAAGCCTCTCCTGATTGATCTGAAGAATTCCTAGACTGGGATGGGGGTGGTTTAGGGTAAGCAACACCGTTCTTATAGTCATTAATATCTCTCTTTAGTTTTTTAAGCTTGATTTCAGTGTTTTTCAATATCTGTTGTTCGATAAAGCAGCTATACAGTTTTGTTCTTTACAGGTTTTCACAGTTGCTGTTTTTGTATTTGACTTGTTGCTGATGTCATGTGTCCAAGCTTAATTACTTAATTACTTATGCAATACCATTGGTTAATGTTTTTTTGAAACCACCATGTGGTCTGTATTAAAGTGAGCACTTGTGCTACTGTTGTAGGTCTGAAGAAGTCTTCTAAATTAAGACAAAAAGTACTTAACCATTTATTTTTGTATCATACTGTTTAGTTGCAAAGTAATAAACCTGTTTTTACTTGTTTTTTTTCCGCTTTGGAGACTTTGTGTCCTTGAGCTTTCGGTTGTTCAATGTGGAACAGCAATCTGTTTTTTTTTGGTCTTCACTTAGCATGCAGGGCTTTTTTTTTTTGGTCCATACCTATCCCTTAAGAAATGTGGCAACCCTGGGGGCTGTGTATGGGGGGCCCCATTTGACCATGATTTTATGAATGTGGAGGGGCGGCAAACTCAAAGACCAGCCCGAGCAGCACAAACTCTAGCTACGCCACTGACTGCAGGAACCAAGTATTTATACACACACAAACACACATCAATTACAATTACTTGCATGACTTCCTTGAGAACAAGTGAATGAATATACTCATAAATAACAGGCCAGAAATTTATCTCAGCTCTCTGCTGTCAAAACCATACAGTGGAGCCCATAACAAAACATTTTTGCCCCTTTAACGTCTTTGTTCAAATCAGAAACAAATACCCAAAATCAGAAACTGAGTTTAATGTTTCTGTCATATACTTTGAAAGTTGCTAGAATAAAAGGCTTTGCATTAGCAAGCATTTTCTGAAGGATACAAAGTCTGAAACTCATGCCTGTCATTATTTAATGACTGCAATCCACAATAATTTGTCAGAAAGCCACAAATTTCGCAAGGAATAGACAAAAATGCATTTCAACTTCTTTGCTCGAGAATTCTGGTCAAAGCCAAAAAATATTGAGGGTATAAAGGCCTAAACTTTAAATACCGTTTTCTTCTATTATTTACTAACCAGGGAAACTCACTGTACAAAGTGTCCCTTTTTAGGGAGGAGCCAGGAGCACTGTCTGAAAGACTTGCAAAGCCTGTACTTTTGACTACAGGAAGCAGGTTTTTAATATCTTAGAACTGCAACTGCCAGGTAACTCTAATTAACTTTAAATGTATTTTCTGAATAAAGAGTTAAAGGATTTTATCTGGGAGAGGAAGAGGGCAAGAGTTAGGTAGAATTAGACGATCCTTCCAATAAAACAAGGTGGTGTGAGATTACTTGATGTGAATGGTATTTCAGAGTTACGCAGCTAAGGCTCCTATACATAGCACAAGCAGAAAGCTGTAATTCAAATTGGAAATGGATGATGATGATGACGTAACAGGGCAAAGCTCAGGAAATAAGGAGAGACTGTCTTTTTCATCCAGAAAGAGAATAATAACCATAAAGAATGAGATGATAAGTCAGCAAGCAAAGGAGAGTAGTAGTGCTGAAATTAAATTCATCCTCAAGTCTTGGTGAGTACCTTCATGAGGTGGACCCTGTTTTTCACAAAATCTCACCAAGATGACACTGATATATAGACTGTGTTTTATATAGCATATATCATGGACAGAAGTAGGTCAAAAATAAAAATAAAAAAGATAGCTGGGTGCAAAAGACCCAGGATAAAAAAAGTGCCCAATCCTGGTAGGCGCACTAGTGCCAGGACTGGAAAAAGTGACAGCGTAGAATCCTCAAAATATGGAAACATTCCTACAATGGTGCTAGACCAGGCCCAGGGGGAGGATGGCCCCCATGTTGTAGAAGGAATTAACAGTCTACAAAAATCACCAAAGCTGATAGGCCAAAGAAGAGGCACAAAGACGATAAAGTGGACTGTTGGGGATAAGAACGAAATTAGGTACTGTTACTATTGTGCAAAAAGCCCAGAATTTCCAGGCACAAGATATACAAAAAGATTAAGACAGAAATTTGAGGATAGAAAAATACTTCAACAAGAAAAACTGTCAGAAGCCTCAAATAAAAATATGTGTTCATTAATACAACAGATTTGTGAAAAACATTTTATAGACCAAAAAACTTTGAACTGTTTGGAAAAAGAAGCATCTGAGGAAGTGCAAAAATATAAATAAAAAACCTAGAGATTTTTGAAAAGTATAAAAAACAAATATGGACATGGGAAAGAAAGAGAGATTAGATATGGTGCAATATTTATGCAAAGTCGAAAGCCAAATTAATCAATATGAAAAAGGCAGTCCTACAGATATTTGAAGAGAAATACAGGCAAAGGCAACCAGATATGGAAAATTTCACAATAAAAAATAATAATATAAACAGGAAATGTAGAAAAGGAGATTACTAAAGTAGAAGTTAAAAAATAGAAGCTGAAGTTATGAAATGAAGGATTTGGTGTAGAAGGTCTAACACAGGCAACATCACAGCATGATAGAACAAGTCCACAAAGTAAGAAGAAACAGAAAGATCAGGAGACATCTGAAGAAGAAATATGGACATGGGAAAGAAAAAGAGATTTAATATGGTGTAATATTTATGCAAAGGACAAAGCAAAATTAATCAATATAAAAAGAGCAGCACCAAAGATATTTGAAGAGAAGAGAAATACAGACAAAGGAATCCAGACATGGAAAATTTTACAATACAAAAAATAAGAAGACAAAGAGGAAAAGTAGAAAAGAAGATTAGGAATGGAGAATTTAAAGAAATAGAAACTGAGGTTATGGAGCACCTGCAAAGTGAAGGATTCAGTGTAGAAAATCTAACTCAGAAAGTACCACAGCAGGATAGAGCAATAGACATCCAAATTAAGGAGAAATCAGTGGAATGGGAAGCAACTGGGCAGTTGCCGTATGAAGATATTTTGGAGCCTTCCACAGGAAATAAGTATAAACATCTATTTGAAGCTGGACAGCAAGGGAAGGAACAGGAAACTGTAGCAACTCTGACAGAGTCATTGTTGAAGAGTGACAGGTCAGTAACTTCCCATGTGACAGAGCAATGGATGACACAGGATGAAACTGAAGGCACTGTATCACAGGTAGATGTTATAGAACTCTCTATAGAAGGCCCACAGAAAATGGAAAACAAAGAATGTGCTCTCAGTTTAGAAGAAAATGAGCTAAGTGAAGAGTTGCTTGATTTAACAGAGAGAGATATATTAAGATCAGTGAAAGAAATAGACTGCAGAAGGTCAATAAAACCCCAAAAGTCAGAAGTTTGATAAAACAAATGAACACAGTAATTAGGACTGTGCATAGAGATCCATGCGGTGTAACAGAAGTAAACAGGATATATTACTGTGCATCTAATTAATAACAGATAAAAGTCTACCACAAGAACACAGGGTAGTAAAGGAAAGGAAGGGGAGAAACTGAATATCATCATGGAAGTATCAAATAGACAAAACTATAGAGCAATTCAGACAAGAAGTGTCACTGTTAGAAGAATATAGAAGAGGGACCAGATCAACAAAAATACTTAGACAAATAGACATAATAAAAGCAATGGTCAGTATTATAACAGATCAGGATCAGTCTTGGACTATTGCAAATAATAAACTAAAAATCTCAGCAAGGGCAGAAAAAATGAGAAGACACACAGATAAATGTAAAAGTACAAAATAAACAATTTATTGATGACCCCAAAAAGTTCAATAAAGAACTGGGAAACAAGGCAAAAGGAATTGAAAGAACACCCAAAAAAGAATAATAGATACATTTTAGAGAAATATCTAAGACGATCCTGTGGAACATAACAAAGATGCTAAATGGATAGAAGTAAAACAAAGAATAAGAAGTTCAAAGGTATATGATATAAAATGGGATGAGGGAACGGCCACAGAGATTGAGATAAAGTTAAGAAAAGCCTCCAACTGGAATACCCAATACCTAGATGCTGTACTTAATTCTGGCTAGAAGTATTAACATCTTTGCACAAAGATTTAGCCATGAGTAAGAACGATTTATATGCACACCCCAAACAGACACCAACTTGGTTAACAACAGGAAAAACAATGCTCCTACTTAAGAGTGAACCTGCAAGTTATCCTAAAAATTATAGACCAATAACTTGCCTTTTGACGATGTGTAAACCATATACTGGAATTGATGCCGACAGAGTTTATAGGTGTTTAGAAGAAAATTCAATCATGGCAATAGATCAAAAGTCATATGGAACAAAGGATCATCTGTTGCTAAATAAAGCCATAATGGAGAACTGTAAAAAGGGGAAGAATCTAAGAATGGCATGGATTGACTACAAAAAAACATTTGATAGTATCCCACATTCATGGATAAAAGAGTGCTTAAAAATGTATAAGATACATCCCACACTGATCAACTGCATCACAGTGAGCATGAAACAGTGATAAACCACTTTGCAATTAAGCTATGATAAAGGACAAATTATTATTCCAGGGATAAGAATTCAAGGGAGGATATTCCAGGGTGACTCCCTGTCACTGCTGTTATTCTGTCTAGCTCTTAACCCTTTAAGCTGTCTACTTAACAGATTAGGCCATGGCTATATTTTGGCTCCTAGAAAACAGCAAAGTGTAAAGGCCTCACATCTTCTCTTTGTCAATGATTTAAAATTGTATAGCTCATCAGATGAGGAACTGAAAGCATAACTGCAAGTAGCCAAAACTGATATAAGAATGTCATTTGGTCTTGATAAATGTGCAAAAGTAACCTTTAAAGCAGGAAAACTGCAGCACCAAGAAAACATCAGTTTGGGACAAGAATGCGATATAAAAGAACTCGAGCAAAAGGGAGTGTATACGTATTTGGGAATTAATGAAGGATCACCAACAAAACATGAACAAATTTGAATAAAACTTAGTAAAACATATTTTAGAAGACTTAATCCTGAAAACAGTGTTGACATCTAGGAACAAAATTCAAGCTATAAACTAATTTGTTCTTCCTGTCCTTACTTACAGTTTTGGAGTGATTGACTGGCCACAAAATGTGTTGGATAGATTAAACAGGAAAACAAGAAGGATCCTTCATGCTCACCAAATGATTTATAAAAATCAGTGCATACCAAGATCATATATTCCCTGTTCTGAAGGAGGTATAGGCCTCCTTGAAATTGACTACATGTATAGATCTGCAACTGTGGGACTGCATACATATCTGCTGACCTCACAAGACCCAAACATAGTGAACGTTTTGAAACATGAGGAGAATACATCTAAGATGACTTCCCTTCTTAGTCTAGCAGAAGCATATCAGAGTCAAGCAAGAATGGAAATCAAACCAGAAGTAGATAAAAATCAGGCAGCAATTAAATGTGCCAAAAAACAAAAGAAAGAGTATAAGGTAAAGGATCAGATGAGAAGGCAAGAAATGTGGAAAATGCATAAATATAGTTGCAAGTATAGAAAACTTCTGGAAGAACCTCATATTGATCAGGATCAAATGCAGGAAAGGTTAAGGAGAGATTAATTCAAACCAAAAGATGAAAGGTTAATATTGGTGGCCCAAGACAGTGGGCTACATACACTTTGGTTTACAAAGTCCATTGAACATCTGGGAGAAAGAGACAAATGAAGGTTTTGTTAAACAGAATTGGAAACAGTCGCACACTTTGTTGCTGGCTGTGACATACTAATGGCGGAATGATTGTACACTGAAAGGCATAATAATGTGGCAAGACTGTTGCACTGTGGATTGTGCAACCATTATGGTATTGAAGTGGCTGAAAAAACACTGGAAACATTAGCCACAAAGCTCATAGAAAATGATGAAGTCTACATCACATGGGAATCACCCATTACCAACAGTTTAAAAGATAGATGTGGGAAAAACAGATATAGTGGTCCATGAAAAGAAGGCAAAAGTAGCATTGATGATTGAAATCGCTACACCCAGTGACTACAGTGTCTTGCATACAAAGAGGCACAAGTCATCAAATATCAAGATTTGCAGGCAGAAATGAGAGCATTGTAGAAGAAGGATACCCAGACAGTTCCGATAGTATAGGACCAATGGGTCTTATAAATCTACAATCGTATTTAGATATTTCACCAATACATGTAACTCCATACAAATTGCAGGAGTCATTACTGGGCACATTGTGCGTGCTGCAAAAAGTACTTCTGGCTGACATCAAAGACTGAAATAATACTAATCATGAACTTTAATCATACTTTGACTTTGGAATGGGGTCCATTCCCATCATGGTATTAGAAACCCAAAAGATTTGGAGAAACTGAAAAATGTTATATTCATAAAGTAGCAGAAAGTATACTAAGAACTAAGCCAACACGGGAATGGAGAAAGAGGATTCTGATGATAGGAATGACTGCAATTAAGGGTAAACAGAATAGGCAAGAGAGGGCTGGAATTTACTGAAGAAAACTGGCAAAGAAACCAAGGTATTTGGAACCAACAAAAGTCTAAGTAAAAAAAAAGTCAAAGAAAACTTTGTCTTTCAGACCTACACAGCAGTGTAGCTGAATGAAATGACAATGCTTCATTCTCAATGCAGGAAATAGTTGTACATAGAGACAGAGAAAAATTAATAAAATATCACAGTATAATTTTAATAAGGAGCAATTTGCAAGTAAAGTAGGACAACAGTGACCCACACCCATCCCAGAACAGGAGACAAGGAAGACAAGGAACAATATAAAGGTAACATTGTCAAAGTAAAATTGAATCAGTAGCAGCATGTCTATGATTAGACTGAATTATTGCATAGTTTGTATATTGCACTTTACAGTCCTTAAGTGTGTAGGTGAGCTACCTTAGTATTGCACTTAGTTATTGCACATCCATAAAATAAGCCTGTTGATAGGCTAGTTATGTAACAGATGTCATGGTTCATTTTCCCCAAGAGTTCAACAGTCTAATGGAGAGTGGAAAGAAAATGTTATTTAGTCTGGTGGTCTTACAATGCAGGCTTCTGTATCTCCTGCCTGAGGAGAGGCGACTGTACAGACCATTGGCAGGATGCGTTGGATTGCTAGAAATCTTTTTGGCCCTGTCGATGCACCGGCATTTGTGTAGATCCTCTGGAGGTGTAAGGGAGGTGCCAATGATTCTCTCTGCTGATCTTACAACTCTCTTGAGAGCCTTCCGATCCTGATTGTTACAGCTCCATTACCAGACTGCAATGTTGTTGATCAGGACACTTTCAATGGTGACCCTATAAAAGGTCTGAAGTATGGAGCTTGGTAATTTTCCCTTCCTAAGTTTCCTTAGAAAGTGCAAGCATTGCTCAGCTTTTTGGACTGTGCTGGATACATGGACTCAATTAATTAATTAATTAATTAATTAATTAATTAATTAATTAATTAATGGACTCAATACAATTTGAGATGGGAAGGTAATAGGATGGGAAGAGGCCAAGAATACATTCAGACTGCAGGCTAAAGATTGCCTTCCCTGTCAAGAATTAATATCAGACTACAGGCAAAGAGAAAGGAATAGGGGGATCCTAAGTGAAAGACTAGCACTGGTAGAGTTTTAGTAGAACCTAGAACAGAAGCTGCTGTTAAAAAAGGGATATTTAATAACACATATAAGACTTTGCATGATAACAATAGGAATATATCAGATGAGGTTAGAAAGAATTGGGAAGAGAGACTGGATAAGCAATTTACAAAGAAGCAATGGAGAGATATACATATGGGATATACATATGGCTCCCAAATATGCAAAAAAAAGTCTAGAAGATTTAGGATCTTTACTTGGAAGTGTTTGCATAGGTATTTTTATACCCCAAGCAGACTCCAAAAAAATTTTCTTCAAGTAGATTGCAAATCTTGAAGGTATGATGGGGAAGAAGGAGGTAATTAGGAACAGAGTTTTGGGGAGTGTAATGAGTTGGCAGACTTTAAAAAATTCCTTGCAGACTAATTTGTCAGAAATATGGGTGAGCAAATTGGTGTAACTAAGGAAATATATTTTTTGACTTGTGATACAGAATTGGAATTGCCAAGACAATGAGTTTAATTCTGGTGGATGCCAAAGAAACAATTACTAGAAAATGGAAATCAATGTTTAAACCAACTGTACTAGAAGTAGTAGTTATAGTAACAAAGATAAAATAATTGGAAGTAGGTAGGAGCAAATTACTTAGAAAAAATGGGAATTGTTTGAACAATGCATGTCAGATAATGTTTTAGAGGAGGGCTGAGGTTTATGGGAAGACAGGAATTGAATGAGCTATGTTTCTTGTTTAAAAAAAAAAAAGAAATGCATTTCCTGAACGACAACTATGAAACTCTAAAGAATAGCATTAGTGACTGACTAATACCCTCACGAAGGTGGCCAGGAACGTCTGGCAACTAGTGCAGTAGATTAAGGTTCTTAGCTTTTAAGGAGCTGAATCCTTTAGTCAAGAGTATATGGTTTGATTCTTTCTTACTCCATTTCTCTACTGTGTGACTTTGAACAAGTCACTTAACCAGGCAGTTCTTGATGAATAAAAAAAATACTTTCTGAGTAAGAATAACTATGATACTCCAATGACTGGTATTACTGACGAATTGTAATCCCGCATTGATTTACCTTACCTGAATTATCTGCATTCTAGTTCCTCCAGATCCATACTGATTCCTGGATGCAAATTCATACTGATTCCCAGACTGAAGGCAAATCCATATTATAAACACACACACACACACACACACACACACACACACACACACACACACACACACACACACACACACATATACACAGTTGTTTGCTGCTGAGCAAATTATCGAGGTCTGTTCACATAGCTATCTCCTGTTAATCTGTCAGTTTCCTCCTGATCTGCAATCTAGCTTGCTCAAGTTAAAAAAATGTTGGTCTGCATGAGTCCACCCTACAATAAAAATCAAAGCAATATACAGTTGGATAGTAGCTAAAACAATATAAGCTATATCTCCTTAAGCTATATATGTAGATGGCCTGAAGTCTTGATCTTTGCTAAATCAAATCTCTTGTTCATCAAATTCTGGACAGATGTGCTTCTAGTTCTGAAATTGAATTATTCTTCCAAGTTGATGGTGAAGTGTTTTTTTTTTCTCTTTATTTTTTTAATTTTTAAGAGCAGGCTGAGTCCTCTAGTCAGCACTGAGCCCTGGGCAGCAACCTAAGTTATCTTGTGTTGGATCCGGTCCTGCCTGGGACAGCCAGAGACACCCAGGGATGGGAAGACTACACTGATCCCTGAAAAAAAGACCACCACAAGGCATGAGGGAGCCCTTTAGGTTGCCCCCTGCTGGATGACCTACATTATCTTGCAGGGAGGTGGGTGTGGAGACTGCCAGAGACACAGCTGGTGATAGGAAAGCAGGTGCATGGGCTGCTGACCAGTGTTACAGGGACACCTTTAAAATATTAACATAAACAGAAAGAAAAAAATGACAAAGAATAAATTATTTATTGGATGGTGCAGTGGTGCAGTGGTTGCAGCAAGAGGTTCTCTGGTTCAATTCTCGTCTGGAGTCTGTGTGGAGTCTGCATGTCCTCCCTGCATTCATGTGTGTTTTCTCCAGGTGCTCTGGTTTCCTCCCACATTACAAGACATGCGTCTGGAGCATTTCTCCCTGCAGTTTCGCTGAAAATTGGCTTCATTCCAAGTCAGACTTTCCCAGTTAACAAATGTTAAATAAATAAACAAAAATAAAAAAATAAAAAACAAGAAAACTACAGCAATAAAGAGGAAACCAAAAGCGATATGACATCACTGATGTATACTACAGTGGATGGTGATACAGGTACTGCAGGAGTAAAATAATGTCGAGCATTCAATTAAAACCCTAAAACAATATAGAACACTGACACAAAGGGAAGATGATATCCCACCTAACCATCCACCTTGAGTGGGACATTGACCCAGTGCTTCAATGGTAAACAGCATGGCTGCAAGGGGCAGTGAATCAGGGCAGAAAACCCTCTGAGAATATAATGCCCAGTTTGGAGTGATTTAGCAGCATCTGTTAGACACAGCCTCACACATTGCCTTGCATGGCACTTGGGAAACTATAAGATGCATACCACCACCATAGAATTAAAAAATGGGTGCAAATGGTATAACTAAACCTAAGCATAGGACAAACACCATTTTCTACTTTGAGTTGTAGCTTTCTGCTTGTGTTATGTATAAGAGCCTTAACTGTGTAGCTCTAAAATATCCCTTCAAATCTGATAACTCTAAACCTCCTTGTTGTTTTAGGATGATCATCTTATCCTACTTGACTCTTGCCTTCTTACCCTCCCAAATAAAATTCTTCAACTTTTTATTAATTACTATCCACATCTGCTCCTCTGGATGATAAAAATATACCTGACCTGGATATAAAACTAAAGAGACTAAAAACATTTTTACTTCTTGTATCTTCCTATCCTTATTCATAAGCAAAAGCTTTCAGTTTCTCAGTTTTTGCATTATCTTTGGTTAGTCTCTTCTGACATATTCTTAACTGCCACAACAGAATTCTTTTTAATCCATACTCTTAAATATTTCATTTTATCATGTCTCCCTAAATATGGGAATTGCTGAACCAATTTGTATGTGGCTACAAAGTTTATAGCCATACCCTTTGTTTTGTCTTCAGTAATTTTATATCCCAAAAACACCCAGAACGGTCTCAGAATGTTCCACAACACTGAGATGTCCTTTTTTGGTTCCATCAGCTACAAAATAATATCATCTGCAAATAAAGCCAACTTTTCTTGAACACAATATCAATTATATTATTGAATTTCTGAATCCCCTATTTTCTTTGCCAGTGGTTCTAAATATAGCAAAAATAACAAAGGGGAAAGAGGACACACCTGCCTGATTCTTCTATTCAGACACAACTTATCTGAAAGGAACTCTCCCACTTTGATTTTTGCCTCTGAATCCTCATATATCCTTCTAATTAACCTTATTATTGTATCAGGAAATGCAAATGCGTTTATTGCCCTACTCATAAAATCCCAGCTTACTCCATCAAATGCTTTCTCTGCATCAAGACCCACCAATAACAGTGGTATGTTTTACATTCTGATTACCTCTGGATCATAATTGTTCTGTTAACATTGTCGAATGTTTGCCTCCTCTCCACAAAACCACATTGGTCCATATTTATCCATTTTAGCATTACCTTTGCCATTCTTTTAGCCACTATAGAATATAAACACTTTAAAAATCATTGTTTAAAATTAAAATGGACCAATATGAAGCTGGAGCACATGAGTCTTTGCCATCGTTAGGTATAACAGCCACCACCATTTTCTTCCAGGATGTTGGTGCCTCCCCTCCTTTTAAAATACTGTTAAACAGAACCTTCTAGATCTTTATCACTTTCTTCCTTCCTAGCCTCCAAACTTGCACCAGAATACCATCTATTCTTGTAGATTTTACTGCAGATCGGTTAGACATCATTATCTTTGTCTCATGTTCTCCCATCATAAATGTTAGTTATTGAGCCTCCTCCACCTCTAACCTTGGCATATTTAAGGCTTCAATAAATACAACGTGTGCTTTTTTTTGATTTCCCCACTCCTCTGCTTTATACAAATTTGTATAAAATTTCCACAATATATCTAGTATCTCTGGTTATTTTTCTAGTTATAGGCTCCTTAAGTCTGGCAAAAACCCTTTCTACTTTCTGTTGCCTAAGTCATTGTGCCAAAAGTTTTTTTGCTCTGGAGTTATTCTCAAAAAAAGAAAAAAAAAAACAGTTACTTAACAATAATCTTTCTAAACTCGTGTACACTATCCATGGACTCCCTCAGTTTCTCTTTAGTATTCAGCAGTTGCATCTGTTCTTATTCTGTGAGATTCCAATTTTGTGTTATAAATTAACCTTTGCTAGCCCCTCTAGGTTCATAGATTAGTACTAGGCTAACTGCTTTTATGCCCATTTTAAGCCTAGCCAATTATCCCATGTGAGAATCAAACCCTGCTCTTTGTGTTTGTAAGGTAAACACCTTAACCATCATGCTAACTTCCCACTTCAAAGTCATTCTTATTACTTCCTAAATGGGCTTTTTTTCTTTAATCTCTACCATATTTTTAAACCACTTTCATTTTATCCCACTCACAAGCTGTAACTTCTGGAGTACTTTCTATCTTCCCTAATAATTCCTAGATAATTTCCACTTCCAATTCCTTAAATTCCTCTCTTTTTAACGTATAGGTGGGGAAGGGCCACTACCTCATCTTTACTTCATTACCCAGCTTTTTATCTTAGTAATTATTAGTGCATGATCTGAAACAGTTATTGGAAGTCTGTCAAAGTTGTCAATTAAATGTATATGTTCCTGTGAGATATAATGTTTGTCTAGTCTAGCCCAGTTATTTACCTTGATGATGATCATCATCACCCCCCCCCCTTTTCCCATATTCTACATGGAGTCGGGGTGTTTTGTTAACTAGTGTCATCTCTCACGATTAAATGTCACACTCTTGCCTTCTTTGACACTCATGCCTGACTGCTGCAGATCCTCTTTCACACAATCCAGCCATCTCTTTGCTAGATGCCCATGTTTTCTCATACCTTCTTCCTGTCTGTCCCAACCCTTCCTCACCAGCTTGTCTTCTGCTTTTCTGCACATGTGCCTGAACCACTGTAATCTGTATTCTTTAATCTGTAACTGGAGCTACTTTGGCTTCTGCTCTTATGTCCTAATTTCTTCATCTGTCTCACAGTGTGCATCCTACCACCCTTCTCAGGCACTTCATCTCCATCGCCTCTAGATTCCTCATCTTCTCTGCCTTTACTGCCCAGGTTTCTATACCACACAGCAGTACTGGTCACACCATTGTCTTGTTCACCTTACTTTTCAGCTTTGTTGGCATTCTTCTGTCATACTCTGCACCTGACACTCTATGCCAGTTGGCTACAGCCCCACAGATTCTAGCTTTGACATCTTCATTCAGACTTCCCTTCTCTTCAATCACACCTCCCAGATATTTAAAACTATTGACCTGCTCCACTATCATCCCTTCCATCTCAATTCTCAACTTCTTCTGATTTCCCCAATTTGCTGCCATTAGCATTGTCTTATCTGTATTTAGTTTCATCCCATGTACCTTTAGTTTTGCTTTCCATTTCCCTATCCTTTGATGAAATTATTGATCAGAGTCTGCCTGTAATGCCACATTATCTGCATACAGCAACTTTGTTGATCTGTCCCCTATGACCTGTTTGCTAATGTAGTCCATCACCAGTATAAACAACAGTGGGCTGAGGGATGAACACTGGTGCACACCCACTGCCACTGGGAACCCCTCTGTGAGACCAAACACTATTCATACTTGAGTCATTGGATCCTTGTACATAGCCTGCACTAATTCTACCAGTGTTTCTGGGACTTCATACCACTGCAGTACTGTCCAAATCAGCTTTCTTGAGACCTTGTCATATGTTTTCTCCAAGTCTAGGAATGCCCAGTTAGACTCTTTTCCTCATCTCTAGCTTCTTCTCAACCATCTGTCTCACTGCAAACATCAAGTCAGTTGTGCTGCATCCTGACCTGAATTTGAACTTCTCTTCTTCCATCTTGCTTTCTACTACTCTGCATATCCGTTTATCAATCACCCTCTACAGATCTTTCATGCAATGTGACAAGAATTTGATACCTTTTGTACTGCCCACAATTGTGGGTGTCCTCTTATTGTACCTTGATGAAAGATATGCAAATTCTCGCCAGGTTTCTGCCACTGAATTCATATCTTTCACACCAGATATTTTCATAAATTTCTTCAGAAATCTGCCCTCTTTTGTTATATTTTCCATTCTATGCCAATACATCCTCATTGTTGCAAATCAAATTCCAGTCCCTACCTATAAGTAATATTTCCTGGTGAAAGCTGACTATTTCTTCCCCAATTTGAACAAGGTGAACACTTCTTTTTGCTTTAAGAAAATGGATTGTGTTTATATAACTTGTGACATAGGGCAATACTGCCAGCCCAGCATCTGGAATTTTGTAAATAATCATATGTCATTTGCTAATATCAACATGATCCATATGCTTGCCTTACAAATGTATTAGAACTGTAGGTTATGTGTATATTAAACTACAAGTACAGACGTGTGTGTTGAACAGGGTTTGTACAGTACTGAGCTTGAAGGATGTGTCCACAGTGTACCCTACTGGAAAAGAACAGAAATGTATATAAACTATATACCTGTGCAAATGTATATGTTTTAACAGTAGAAATTAGAACACACTGGGTTAACTTGCAAAACGTTAAGAAAATAGTTGAAATTAAATTGTTTTACAATTGTGCTATAAATGTTATCTCTCAGTTTCAGTGCAGTAGCAGACACAATGTCTAGAACTAGAAGTTTTTTACATTGTCTTGAAAGAGAAGTAATTACTAGGTTTGAGATGTAGAAGTGTTGTATTGTTTTATGACTTCCAGGATCTGCAAACATCTTAGAGATATATTTTTCACAAGGAGATGTCAAATGCTACACTGGGAGTTTAGCTTAGGAACTAAAGTCAGATGACAAAAAGTGATGTCATCCAAGCTAACCCAGCAGTAATATTTGATTTTAATTTAAGAACTCTCTCAAAGAGAGACTGTGCATTTTGTATCTTGTCTTTGACCTAGAAACATCCACTCATCACCACTGTCTGCACTTGTCTTGCTGTAAGTAAGGTTTTAGGGCATAGTAGCTCTTTTAGATTCTGATAGGAATATAGTAAAGTATAGCTTACATGTTTTCTTTATTTATATGAGACTGTCATGCAATGTTGTTCTAAATATTTCCTGTGATTTTGAACTCTGATGTAACTGATTACTTACTGAGTATTGTCTTGTTCTTTTACTATTTATTTATTAAATATATTTAAACCTATCTTTGTGGCTGATATCTGTGAGACATATTTAAGCTCTTAGAGTACTTGCATATCTGTTTGGTGACACTGTACAGACCACTCCTAAATAACCTTGCTCTTGGTCAGACTACCATTTGTATTATTAGTAACATTACACAGTAGGATTGGACACCCTTTGTTAAGGGACTTAGAGTAGATGATAAAGAGTTGGCTGGTGGCAGCTGGAACTACCTTATAGTCTGGGCAGAAGGGGGGCATAGCTAGTAAACTTGTGCCAGCCTTTCCCATGTGTGTGTGTGTGTGTGTGTGTGTGTGTGTGTGTGTGTGTGTGTGTGTGTGTGTGTGTGTGTGTGTGTGTGTGTGTGTGTGTGTGTGTGTGTGTGTGTATGTGTGTGTATAAATCAAATCTCAAAGTGTGGATGTGTCAGCTACATTGGCAGGGACACGAAGCACTGGTTGGACAGAGAGGGTGCTGGAGGTTTTGGCTTGGCCACTCAGCTGAGATCTCAACCCTATAGTTGTGCCAGTGGGGAATCTTATTGGCAATCTGGAGAAAGAGGGAGAAACCAGCCCCAGACTGAATGTGATCTCTGTGTGTTCTTAAGAGAAATTGCACTTTACTGTGTTTGTAATTGTCATCCTCTCAGTGTGTACATTTCTCACTTTTGCCAGTGGTGAGAACTGAGGCTTCTTGATTACTGGGCCAGTGCAGGAACATCACATAACTGTAGAAGAAATATTTCTGGCATTATTAGATGGTATTAGTAGGAAGAAGACTCATTTGTCTGGTAATCTTTGCAGACCCTCAGCCGCGAGATGTACCTGTTTCGGCAGGCCTGACTCTATAAAGGAGACAGAAGTATATCATGTTATTACTGCACTTCAAGAGGCATATCATTCTGATTATTTTATTTATTTTATTAGAAACTTAACCATGTAACCCTACTAAGCTAAAGTGTCTCTGTTTAACAGATGACCAAGAAAAAATATCTGTTAGTGTTTTTTTGCTCGGAATTTCATGCAAGGGAAGTGGGATCTGAGGGAATCTTACACAGGACTGCAGGATGAATCTAAACAGCACTTTATAACCTGAATCCACTGAACTGTTATCAATTATTGCTATCACATACAAAAGGAAAGGGTGTACTGCTCTACCAAATAGGTGGTGCCATCTTTTTTTCCAGATTACAATGTCAACCAGGGAAAAATAAAAAAAAAATGAGCAGAAATGACTAACCCCTGTTTGTTAGATGGAATTGTTCATTTTGAAACTAAATAAATATTATTTATTTTGCTGTTACTTTCTAAATATAATTTTATGGGGTCTATATTAGTTTGCCAAAATTGTATTGCAGCAAACACCTAATCATTGACCTTCATACAGTGAAATTCATTTCAGAGATTCACTGAATTTACAGAGGACAAAGAAATACTTGCCCTACAGCACAACTTTACCCTTTTGTCCACTGTAGTGTGATCTTGGAGTTGGTATATATAGTTAGGGGTGTGTGGGTACAGCCCCCTACATCAGAGGTGTGGGGAGCAAAGCTCTCCACTTGGGTGGGTTTGATTTGCTTAGCTGTTGGCCCATTGTGCTGTAGGGGAAGTATTTCCTTGCCCTTGGTAAATTCAGCGAATCGCTGAAACAATTTTTGCTGAATTCGGGTTGATGATTAGGTGTACGCTGCAATGCAACTTCAGTGAACTAATATAGACCCCATTTTATGCCGGACCTTTGTTAAACTTATTAACATGTGCTGCTTAACTGTACCTGAGGGTTAGTTAGGTTAGTTAATTAGTAAATACATTTGAGGTCAGATAATGCAGTGTGTGTTTGTGCGTGTGTGTGTGTGTGTGTGTGTGTGTGTGTGTGTGTGTGTGTGTGTGTGTGTGTGTGTGTGTGTGTGTGTGTGTGTGTGTGTGTGTGTGTGTGTGTGTGTGTGTGTGTGTGTGTGTGTGTGTGTGTGTGTGTGTGTGTGTGTGTGTGTGTGTGTGTGTGTGTGTGTGTGTGTGTGTGTGTGTGTGTGTGTGTGTGTGTGTGTGTGTGTGTGTGTGTGTGTTTGAGACTGCAAATTCTGAAAGGTAGATTACATAAGCTAAAACTTTCAGTGCAGGAATTCATGCATAAGCAATGTACAAAGGATCTTTAGACTCAACTGTTCAAAGTCTTGCATATAAACAAATGTACACATGGGCACATATGTCATTCAGATTGTGGTAAATTTTATGACATAATTGGTTGACAATGTACTAGAATATCTGGCAGGGTGCTAGGAATTATTTTATCTAAATAATTAATATTTCTATCTTGAATGCTCTATTCATTTTTCTCGGCTTATTGAAGTAATTAACCTACCCTCTTCAAATTAATGATACACAGTTTATATGTGCAGGACAATCTTCTTCATCTCGATTACATTGCAACCACTGTGGCACATCACTTATGTTTCCTTTTATTAACATTCATAAAATTATTTTAATTAAAAATGTGATAGGCAAACTATGAATCAAACAGCTATTCAAATAATAATTTATTTGGTGTTGTATAGTATGAGAGTAACTCATCTTCTGGACCAGGACTGAATTCTAATTTGTGAGTGGCTTTGACTTGTAATGACTGTGTCAAAATGAAGCCTACATTTCAGTGGCTTTTACACCTTCAGAAATGCACTACAAGAACAGGTTTTAATGTTGATGTTTTCAACAGATAACATAAAAAGATAATAAAGACAGTAGGGACCTACATTATTGAAAATATTGTTCAGAATAAAAATAGGAACCTTGAGGCAGGATAGGAAATGGACATATTGGCAAAAAACAGGCCTTGACATTCTGCATATTGTTACTGTACTGTCTGTACCTATCTAGGCAGCTGTTTGTTTATTTATTTATTACTTATTTACTAGTCAGAATGGCAATTGCAAATCTGATTCAGACAAGACCAGGGAGAGTTAATACAATAAGTTACTAAAGAAAATAGTATTGCTTAGATGAGTAGAACCAGTACTGCTGCTTCCAATTATGGGATATTCGCAGGTATTATAGCATAGGAATACTATATTCCAAAAACGGTGGCCAGCTGTGCCTTTTTTTCTCTATCACTTTGGCTTTTAGATAGTCTACTTGCAGACATTTGTGTAATGGGTGCTTTAAGAAGCAGAGCTTGTCCTTGGAAGCTACCTCAGACACTAACATCTGGTTCAAGCATGCCATCATAAAAAAATGTTGCTTGAAAATTAAATGAACTAACATTTTCTTCTAAGTGGATTGTTTTCATCTCCTGTGTATCACCTCTCTGTTTAGCACTGAAATAGTGTGTGTGTGTGTGTGTGCGTGTGTGTGTGCGTGTGTGTGCGCATGTGTGTGCATGTGTGCGTGCGTGCGTGCGTGTGTGTGTGTGTGTGTGTGTGTGTGTGTGTGTGTGTGTATGTGTGTGTGTGTGTGTGTGTGTGTGTGTGTGTGTGTGTGTGTGTGTGCGCGCGTGTGTGTGTGTATATACATGTTTGTGTGTCTGTATCTGTGTGTCTAATGTGTCTGTGTGTGAGTAAATGTGTAATTTTTTTGTATGTGATGGGAATAGTTTACTTGAAGAATTTATTTGCTTGTTATATTTTATTGTAGTATGTAGTAAATGATGTCAAGGGAGAAGAAAGGAAAGAAGAAAGTAAATACCTGAGAGAGAAGAAAAAAAGTAAATGCACGTTGAGACAGGAATGAAATAAGGGCTAAAAAGAGAGGCGCTAATATATTTTTGATGGAAGCAGAATATTGGAAGGACTTAGGGAGAAAAAGATAAAAAAGTGTAGTTACTATTAAGTAAGGCAGCCACTTAGAAAGTCGATTTTGAGAAGATAGAAAAGAGAAAAAAGGTAGGAGAGAAGACTGCTTCTTCTTGTTTTGTGTATTTGTGTTTAGTTGTGGGAAGGGTAGCAAAACATGCAACAAGAATGTTTCTTTCCTTTTGCAAATCACTGTTTGAGCGTAATCGTATATCAGGAAGTCAAAGTAATAACAGCAGTATCACTGCCATGGCTCCGAAGCGGCACATAACTTCCTGTTCAAACTATACAACATAGCTAAGTGGACATAACGAAATTGAAATCAATTACCAATAAATTAACCAAATAAATACTTAATCAATAAGAAAGAAAGGGGTCTATACTATTTAAGGAAGTATTTTATTACAACAGGAAAAGTCTAAGCAAAGACCATCTGAGTCACTGATGTCAAAAATGTAGGCATATGCAGTGATTTACTTCTGTTATGTATGTTTTTTTTCTGAAAAAGTATCTTTCACTTTATCTGACTGTCCCCTAACACTCTTCTCCACATTATTACATGCTGTTGGCCCACAGGAGCAGGCTATAGTAGGCTAGGATGATGTGCATAGATAGTGTTATTGTATCTCCAGGTGTTGGTATGATGACTGTATCATGTATTCCATGTAATTGGGTAGTTTCTGCTAACCTGCAGGGAGTTGTTCCTAATAACCTGATAATTTTTACATGAGGTGTTGATCCAGTCTAGGGGGTACTCTTTTTGGCATCATTCAGATACTCCCAGTAGACACACATCTGAGCATAAGACTGGTACTACTGCACATAACCAGATGCTAACATAGTCTGACCCATGACCAACTTCTGGACACTGCACAAATGCAAGATAACATGAACTGTTTATTATACACTATACAGTCCATTCTCAGACTAGTACAAGATGTCAGGGGCTGTAAATACAGGGAAAACTGGTACATTATGAACACTGTGGTCTCTACTGTTGCCACATAACACTCTGTGCATTCTGGTGCTGTGACATATGAGTCCCATGATGTGGAACTGACATAGGAATGCCTGTAATGTACTATTCAGTCACCTTTGCTAAGGCTTGATAATGGCTGTTTTACTCTGTGATCATGTTAGTTATGAGTTAGCGACTGTGAGAACAGTGTGAGAACATGAGGTAATGGGAAACAACACAAGAAAATGTCTACTGACTGATATAAGTTCAACATCCAACAGATAATGTCACAGACAAACATGTGAGTCATCTGCCACAAATAATCCTTTCACCATGGACATGAGACTGGATACTGTCATCAAAAATTTCTTCCTGGATATTTTCTTGTTAGATCCTCTGAGCCATTATGTTCATAGAAAAGTACTAGGCTAGCTACCCTTATAAGCCATTTTAAGTCTAGGCAATTTCCCTCAGTGAGAATCAAACCCTGTTTTCTGTGAGGTAAATACCTTAGCCATTACACCAACCTCCCCCCAGAATATACCTGTATGGCACACATGCTAATGCTTCTTGACTGCTTGGGCCAGCTGTCCAAGTCCTAGCAGGTACACTCTTGTCTGTTCTTCACCCTGGTTGGCTCTATGTGCTGATTCTCTGTTGTACAAATGATCACTCTCTTGCACTCTGCCTTCTTGAAGATGTTGTATGCTTGTTCCTGATGTAAAAGACACACAATGTCTGCACATAGAGTTAATTTAGTAGCACAGCCTACGATGTTGGCTGTTGTGACATGTCAGACTGTCCCCGGTGACATGTGACTGTCAGCAATTGAATACATGGTTCCCATCTTCATGATGCATACATTTGTCATAAACCATGTTCTCACTTTGCTTTTGCCCATCTGCACTCTATCCACTGGACTACAATGCTGATGGTGGGGGTCTCCTCCACATCCTACCCAAGATCTTTATCTGTTTGATGAACTGTGTTTTTTGTCATTGTTGATAGATGGTCACCAGCAGTAGGCTGGCTGTACAGTATTGTCATGTGCAACACCCCATTGCACAGTATGCTATGCAGTAGAAACATTGTTCAGACTGTGCTGGGAGAATACTGTAGTGCCCCACCAGAGATACCCAGACATTCAAACATGTCATCAGCTGCAAAACACACCTCCCACCACTATTCTAATTAAGAAATGTGCCTGATTATAGATGTCACACCTGTTTTTCACAGTTGGGGTGTTGGAGTCATCAACAGTGGCTGATAACAGCCTGTGCTACTGGTATGACTAAGGGGAACTCATCATTCTGAATGCTGTGTGATAACGTTCATCTCTTACTACTAAGTAACATTATTGTGAGTATACTGTGTACAGCTCTACATTCCTCATCATTTTGAATGCTGTGTGATAACGTTCATCTCTAACTACTAAGTAACATTATTGTGAGTATACTCTGTACAGCTCTACATTCTGCACAGACTCACCTTCAAGGTATCCACTTGATACCTTACGTGATATTAATGCTTGACACTCCTGAGCTGAGCACAACATGATAGCACTGTGTGCACTGTCAAAGTGTCAGACAACACTGATGATGATGCCACCTTCACTCAAATGATTTGGTTGTTGACCAGATGGTACCCTTTAGAATGATGCTTAGCCCACCTTCCCATCCATTTTGTAATAACTTTTATGTATGCATAGATTCAGTGTATGGCATACTATATGGAAGGCATGTCTGTTTTGACAATGAATGCATATATGGTTTCCTCATACTTCAGAACTATGTGGCAGAGCCTGATGCACTCCTTAATCTGCCCAACCATTGTGTCCAGAAACCTCCTAACGATCCTGGATGCAACTGCATTGGATACAATAAGTTTGTGAACCTCTGCAACATTCCAGTGGCTGTAACATCCAGTCATGCATACCTTTTCTGCTGGGGCATTGGCCATCTGAGTGCCCCTTGTGAAGTCATGGGCTCTCACCGCAATACCTGTCAACCAAGTTATTTGTGACATTCCTGTCCTGATCCAGGTCCCCTCTAACTGGTCAGAATTTGATAGGACAGCCTTGGCCTGAAGTACCATTTTTTCAACTTTCATTGTCAGGATAAAGTCCCATGCAATGACATATCATTGGCAGGATGGGCTTTCAGTGTCACTCTCTTTCAGCTCTGTTTCTTTGTGATTTTACCTAAATTTTTCAGCATTCGATACTTATACAGTGGACAGATGCAGAATTATATGTTTGTGATGTATGCATGCACGAGTATGTGTGTATGTGTGCGTGTGTGTCTCAGCCTACCTATACATGTTACTCATATCAATTCCTGAATTATGAGCTCTGCATGAGACTTTTGCATATTTTTAGTTCTGTTTTATGTTGAGCTTCATTTAATTTCCTCAGCTGGAAACCTACGGTAAGGACATACATCTAGCTCTGTTCTCCACTACACAACACTAGATATTTATGGCCTACATAACTTCCTATTATTTCAGTGCCATATGGCAGAACATGATGTGTTCTTTCTCCTGCACATGCATTGTGCCCCTTTCCAGAACCACAGCTAAGTTATCTAGCATCCTGTGCATTTCCCAAACTGGTACCTCACTCAAATTTCAGTTAAAGAACAAAAAAAATGGTACAAAGAACCAGTCAAAATGGAAAAAAAATCCTCACAAAAATAAAATAAATAGTAACCAAAGCCAAATGATGCTGCTCTTGTCACTAGCTAGGATCACGTCACAATGAAGAGTAAGCATAGGTATCCAGATATTATTCCATCCGGACAAGTTTTAACAAATAAGTATTTAATGTTAAACGCTTTTGTCCAAAAAATACAAACAGGGCTTTATCAGAACAAATAGACGCATTCAAACCAGCCATTTATATAGAAATAAAAAAATCATGTGACCAATTAACAATGATGAATTCAAATATATCAAAGATAATTTCTGTAAAAAAATCACATATTAAATACATTTTAAAATTCTTCTGTGTCATCCAAACCTTTAAAAAACATAAATATCATAAATTTTAGAAATATTTATGCACCAATAAAAATCCTAGCTTAGCTGCACACAGTTTCAAAACCCTGCTTAAAGACATAGCATCATTCATACTAGGGTGTACACAGGCATTTGATCGTAATTACCACAAAAGTTCCCTGTATTCAAGTCTAAACTCCCAGAGACCATTCTTTGGATTAATTAAAACCTTCTCTAGCACAAAAAAGTAAAACCTCTTATTTTCTTTACATACCAGCTTGTGCTTGTACAGTGCATTATTAGAGCTGAGGCTCCTAATATTATAATAATGTTCATAGATCCTCTTTTAATGCACATTCTGTTTTTCCAACATAATATGAGTGGCAATAATCACAAAAAGCTAAGTTCACCACCCCTAAAGTATTTCAATCACAATTAATGTTCAATTTAAACTCAGCAACATATGCTTTAAGCTTAAACCATTGGCCCTAGAAAATATACTTACAATAATGATAAGCCCCACATTTTTTCATTCCCATATTTATTCTAAGACTCCTGTTACTGCGTCCATGTTCAAGTTTTTGCTTAATATTTAGATGCCTCTTGTAATTAAAAAGAGGTTGATCCCCTAGTATTTCATTACAAGTCTCATTGCATTCAATACACTTCCAGTTCTCTGTTAGTATACGTTTAATTTGGTTACTTTCTTTCCCATATTTAATGACCATGGTATGGTCATAATTTAAGTTATTAGTTTTACTATTCCCACTGTTTTTCATGAGAAAGGAAGCATCCCCCAATAGGGGACAATATATACTCGTCTTCCTTTTCTCAATAACTTCAACCTTAATTTCATTTAACATTAACAGTTGGCATCCCCTATCTAAAAACATCTTATACAAATCATCAAGTTCAACCATAAACTGATTACCTTCAGAACTTAATCTAGAAGCATGTATCATTTGCCCCTTCACTAAACCTCTCTTTTGGAACATTGGATGGAAACTGTTAAAATGTAAAAAATGATTTCAATAGGTTGGTTTCCTATAAAGCTTAGATTTGAGCTTCTACCATATTAAATCCTTGAATATTGATATTATATGACTAAGAAGACGGAAATCTTAAAAATGCTGTACTCGAGTTTAAGAATTACACAAACTCATTAAATTGTAAAATACTTTCTTTCCAAATGATAACTATATCATCCAGAAATCATAAAAACACCATGATGTATTGCATATATGTTCATTTAAAACAATATGTTGTTCCCTATGCCATAACATGATATTAGCATAAAGGGGGGCACTGGAGGCTGCCATAGCAACACCCTGTGCTTGCTTAAAATTTCCTCCCCTCAAAATAAATATAATTATTCTCCAAAATAATCTCCATAAAATCTCTCAACATAAGGTTGTCATGATTTGATAGAAATTCACAACTGAGGCAGGCATACTTAAACCAGTTAATGCCTGTACTGATTGGAATACAGGAGGAAAGATCTTTTACATCTAGTGTAATAAACAAGTTGTTTTCACCATATAACTCATTTTTAATATTAACTAGAAAATCCCAACAGTCCTTAATTATGTATGGATACTTTGCAAAAAAAGCTTTTTTGAATTTCCCGTCCACAACTCGGGCAATGGGAAGTATCTTACAACCAAAAGCTACTACAAGAAAATGACCAGATGATAAGACCATAAGCTACCTTCATCCACAGAGAGTCCCCCACCAGAAGTTATCACCACTTTGTTGACTGTCTATACCCTTTAAATTTATGAAGAAATACATTGCACATACTTTATTGGTAGCTTTCTATTAACTACATGAAACTGTATAAAGAAATCAATACACTCAGATGTGAAAAACTGCCAGTGTCAGTTATAATCCCTTCCATTTGGTCGGTCTTTACATTTCAGGGTATTTACAAAGTTCTTACCTGATCTTCAGCTCAAATAAGGAAAACACCATCTCAGAGGTACTCCTTTCTGGGTGATTACTTACCAGTGTGTTATCCAGAGAGGTTCTGTTACAATAAAGAGTCACAATATTAGAACTGTTTCATGACCCTGGTATCATGGTAACACTAGTAAACTCAGCTGCTTTGTCATTATGAATTTCAGAGTTCATTGGAGCAAGATTAGATGAAGTCAGGGCAAATGTATTTCTAGCACTGGATGGGCCATATTCCATGAGTTTTAAAACTGCTTGTCAAATCTCAGTCTTCAGTATCCCAAAGTATTCATGTATTTTGCATGATGTAAGATTCTGCTGCAACAGTTTACCAACCAAAACTTTACATAAGAGATATTGGTTATATCTGTGCTCTTATTGTGTCCTTTTAAGACATGAGACAGTCTATTCTCCTGACAGATATATTAAGACTTATGCTGCTATAAGAGTTGATACTGTACCATGTCCAGAAGGAGGGTGCAGGTTATTCATTGGATTCAAACCAGCTGATCACTACAAATCTCTTCAAATGTGTACTCAGTATGTATGTATGTATATATATATATATATATATATATATATATATATATATATATATATATATATATATATATATTTGTATATGTGTGTATATATAAAATCTGTGTGCATAAACATATATTTTTATACTTATGTGTTTATTTTTATTTGTTTGCTGGGCTAACAATGTAGAGTCCATTTACAGAATGGACATAATGAGAAAAACTGCGACAAACCGAAGGCTGTATAGGGAAAATAGCTATGTTTAGCCATTCCTGATTATTGAACAAAATAGTACAAATATTTCAAACAAGAACAGGTAGAATTACAAAATGGTAAAAAAAAATACACCTGAATTTTAAATAAAAGAGAAAAAGCACAGTAAAAGAAGAAACAGTAAACAGTTCTGAAGATATATTCAGAAGTCATACAATTGATTTTGGATGACTTTTAAGATTGATATTGTTGGGAACTCTTCTTGATGACTTTGGTTGATTGAAGAACTTGAGGTCCTTGATGTTTATTATGCAGCTGTTGTTAGCAATCACATCACAACAATTTAGATGCCTGTGAAGCATACCGTCTTCCAGATATATAAAGACCAGATTATTGAGTGATATAAGTAAAATTATTACATCTATACTAATAGCATCATATAAAAGGAATGAAGCTGTATGATGTAACACACATGTAGATGCCTGTGGTGAGCATTCCAGTTCAAAGATGGATAAAGTAGAGATTATTAGATTGTAGAAGTGCAATTTTTACATCAGTAAACACGGTGTTATACAAAATGGGTCAAGTGAGGAAAGTAACATGTATACATCACATCATAGTCTATATCAGGATATACTTGGTACAAAGAAATATCTGCTAACCAAAATCAGCTGCATTTGGTCAACTTGTTGCAAAACCTTACATCATCATCATCCTTGTGGAGCTAAGGGCTACCCAACTGGTCCTACTGAAATCTAAGACTCTTCTCAAACCATGTCAAATTAGGGACCTTACAAAAAAAACACAATGAGCATCTGGTACTTAAACAACCAAGGATGACAACATCCATCTCTGCTGCTCATTAAAGCCTGTACATTTGCAATAATGCATTAAACTGAGAAATGTGGATCAATGCTGTTTGCATTCCTGACCAGTTTAATCAAACACCATGATTTCCCCTTCCTTTACTTACTTGACAACCCAGGAACCTCAGCAACTCCCAGTTAATAGAAATATGTTAACTCTAAACATTACCAAGATTCAGAACCCATGCAGACTGGTCAGCACTAAAAGCACAGATTCCTGAGATACCTGCAGATAATGCATTCATTCAGGAAGTAGTTACATAACTTTCAGCTGAAAGACTTCATACAGCAGAATGGAAAAAGTTTCATGCTGGGCCACTTAAAGGAACTGTTCTTCTTCACTATTTCTTTTATTTGAAAAAATAGAGAGTAATAATTCAATATTAGTATAGCCTACAACTTCATGTAGATATTATTGCCACTTTCATGTATTGCTGGAGCAATGTAACCTTCAACAAAGTTGTATCAGTTAAGCTTTTTATCCTTAAATGTTTCCAGTTAAGATCACCTTTAAGGGATGTATTTTTCACTTCTGGAATCTGAATATCATCTATTTACAGTCCCTTAGAATCACTTTTCACCTGAGATTTGAAACACCTTTCTTGGAAGACATTTTCTGGCAGATAAATATATCTACTAGGAGGAAGAAAGCCGTCCTGTTTTCCAGAGACCTTTCAATACCTTTCATAAATCTAGATTAAGCCTTAAAAAGTAATCCCAAATTAATTCTTTAATTTAAAGTAGTTTCAGTGTCTAATTTTATTCAGGGTGTTCTGATATTTTGCTCTTATTTTTAGAATGAAGGTGACAGATTTCTTTACCATTTTGATGTTCATAGATACCTTAGGCAGTGTATTGAGAGAACTAAAGCATTTAATAATAATATCCAACTTTCTGTTTCCCTAGAAAATATATAGATGGTTGTGAGGCCACTAAACAAAAGCACACAAATCGGATATATTGATACAAGTTCTAACACAAAAATATATATAGTGTACAGCTGTTCCAACCATCATTTCCCCTTCTTTTACTTAACAACAGTTCTTTAATGAATCACAAAGCAGTACAACAGGAATTTTATGGAACAGTATGAACTGTAAATAAAGAAAATACAGGGAAAAGCAGTTGAGTCAAATGTTATCTGTAACATTCTGAGCAGATAAATCAAAGGTTACACACAAGCACAAAGCAACACACTGCAGGTAGTTCATGGCCAAAGCAGTCTATCATTTAGTGTAATACACCGGACAACATGTAAAAATTTAATAAATTCCTCTCAGGCACTACAGATGAAACAAACCACAGCCACATAACACTTTAAAAACACGGAACAAATCTGCTTGCATATGGAACAAACAGTGGTTTAATTAAAACAAATAAAATTCCTAAGAATAAGTCAAAGTACCAGGCAACAGCTAAAGCAATGGGAAGATGTCAGCAAAGCTTCCAAAGTTCCTATAAAATGCAAGACCATGCTGTGCTAAATTGGGGTGTTAAATTAAGAACACAGAACTGATGGATCACTCGCAACACAAACACAAGGACCACTAGATTAGCATCAGGAACATAAAAAAACAGTGCTACAACATGGTAAGCAGGAAAACTCCAAAGCTGAAAACATGGCTCAACACATCAATTCGCATTTCTAGCCCGAGTCCAAAATATGAATGACTCAACAATGAAATAGCCAGTAGAAAAGCAACAAAACAAAAAGCAAGCTTCAATTATTGAGTCCAGTTGTAAGAAACAACAATGAAGCATACCGCGTTTGCCTTACACAGCCATCTGCTGCCATTTTGAGCGACAAGTTCTAAACAATGAACAGCAACAAATAACATAAACTTATAACAGGCACTATATTGTTAAATAACACACAGGATGTAATTTAAGTAACATGCATAACATAGTCCTTCATATAGTAGCATCAGAAATTAAAGTATACACTTATAAGTATTTGAAGTATTTTTTTAAGCAAATAGTGATATGAATTAGTAGTATGCATACCAAATTAAAAGGTCTTATTATAGCCTGTCACATGATAAGTCCAATGGATGCACAGAAAAAGGGGTATATAGTAAGGTTAATAAGCAGGTAGAGTGGTAAGGGAATTAAACACTTAAGTGATGCCACTGTTGCACATCTGGTTGTTAATGAGGCAGGAGGCAAGGAGGAATGTAAATGCCTATTTAGTAGTTCTTATCCAGAAAGGGAGCTTATTAAAATTTTACCAATGGAAGTGAAAAAAATTGAGTTACTAAATTTATTGAAGGATATGGAAAGATGGACCTGCTGGTGAGAGGATAGCCTAAGGCTCATTGAGAGGCCCTCCAATTAATAACTTTAAATAAGGATAGGCATTTGGATAGTAGGTGAGTTTGCGAGCCAAGTATAGTTATGTAGAAGCAAGGTTGTGTTTGCATTCAAGTTAGTTGCAATCACGCAGAGAAAGACACTGGTGGGTAAAAATATAGTGTCCAGAAGCAAAACATGTGATCCTGTTATCTGCTTGTTTTAGTTTGTTTTGAGGTGATGAGAGTTTTTTTAAGAGTGATGGAATACATGTGTCCAGGTACAAGCTGGAGTCTAGCTATGGAGGGCCCAGCTTTGGCTGCTAGGAAAAATTTAACTCTATACAGTTTACCCAAAGTGAAGTTAGTTTTTGTAATGATGTTGTGTACATAAGAATTGAGTTAAGTGTTAACAATGTTGCAATCACTCGTCCAGTCACTTTCTGAAATATAATGCATAGTTTATCGACCGTTAAACACCCCTGTTTGAGTAATTTTTAAAAAAAAAAGTTTTTTGAACTACCTACTTTTTGCTTTCTTAAAATAAACCCCTCTTGATACATAAATATGTCTTATATCCAGATTATTTCTAACTTTTTGACATTCAGAAAAGGTTATGTGCTAGTTTGAAATAAATGTCTTAGTAAGTTATTTAGTTTGCTGCTATTCCTGTACATTATTTTGTTTATTCTTACATCTAATATTTTATTAAATAAACATTTTTATTTGTCAGCAGAAGTGGAATAGTGGTCCTCCATAGCCTGTTCAGATGATGCTAGTGTAGAATTTGTATACAGCTTTTTAACAGTGACAAACAGATACTTGCCTGTCTTATCCGTTTCCTAGTATAGCTCACACCTTTCATGCATGCTCCTGTCTTAGCCATTTCCTAGTTTATCTCACACCTTTCATGCATGCTCCTGTCTTATCCATTTCCTAGTTTATCTCACACCTTTCATGCATGCTCCTGTCTTATCCATTTCCTAGTTTATCTCACACCTTTCATGCATGCTCCTGTCTTATCCATTTCCTAGTTTATCTCACACCTTTCATGCACACTCCTGTCTTATCCATTTCCTAGTTTATCTCACACCTTTCATGCATGCTCCTGTCTTATCCATTTCCTAGTTTATCTCACACCTTTCATGCATGCTCCTGTCTTATCCATTTCCTAGTTTATCTCACACCTTTCATGCACACTTCTGTCTTATCCATTTCCTAGTTTATCTCACACCTTTCATGCACACTCCTGTCTTATCCATTTCCTAGTTTATCTCACACCTTTCATGCACACTCCTGTCTTATCCATTTCCTAGTTTATCTCACACCTTTCATGCATGCTCCTGTCTTATCCATTTCCTAGTTTATCTCACACCTTTCATGCATGCTCCTGTCTTATCCATTTCCTAGTTTATCTCACACCTTTCATGCACACTTCTGTCTTATCCATTTCCTAGCTTATCTCACACCTTTCATGCACACTCCTGTCTTATCCATTTCCTAGTTTATCTCACACCTTTCATGCATGCCCCTGTCTTATCAATTTCCTAGTTTATCTCACACCTTTCATGCATGCTCCTGTCTTATCCATTTCCTAGTTTATCTCACACCTTTCATGCACACTCCTGTCTTATCCATTTCCTAGTTTATCTCACACCTTTCATGCATGCTCCTGTCTTATCCATTTCCTAGTTTATCTCACACCTTTCATGCATGCTCCTGTCTTATCCATTTCCTAGTTTATCTCACACCTTTCATGCACACTTCTGTCTTATCCATTTCCTAGTTTATCTCACACCTTTCATGCATACTCCTGTCTTATCCATTTCCTAGTTTATCTCACACCTTTCATGCATGCCCCTGTCTTATCAATTTCCTAGTTTATCTCACACCTTTCATGCATGCTCCTGTCTTATCCATTTCCTAGTTTATCTCACACCTTTCATGCATGCTCCTGTCTTATCCATTTCCTAGTATATCTCACACCTTTCATGCATGCTCCTGTCTTATCCATTTCCTAGTTTATCTCACACTTTTCATGCACACTCCTGTCTTATCCATTTCCTAGTTTATCTCACACCTTTCATGCATGCTCCTGTCTTATCAATGTCCTAGTATATCTCACACCTTTCATGCACACTCCTGTCTTATCCATTTCCTAGTTTATCTCACACCTTTCATGCACACTCCTGTCTTATCCATTTCCTAGTTTATCTCACACCTTTCATGCATGCTCCTGTCTTATCCATGTCCTAGTTTATCTCACGCCTTTCATGCATGCTCCTGTTTTATCCATTTCCTAGGTTTATCTCACACTTTTCGTGCATGCTCCTGTCTTATCCATTTCCTAGTTTATCTCACACCTTTCATGCACACTCCTGTCTTATCCATTTCATAGGTTTATCTCACACCTTTCATGCACACTCCTGTCTTATCCGTTTCCTAGTTTATCTCACACCTTTCATGCATGCTCCTGGCTTATCCATTTCCTAGTTTATCTCACACCTAATTGAGTACAATGCCCCTTTTGGGATGTACCTTACCAGACAGCTGCAGCAACTGGAAAGACCCCAAAAGTACCTCACCAAGAGGATCAAAGGGCTCAAACAGATGCCATATGCTGCCCGGTTAAAAAAACTCCAGCTCTACTCAGTGGCATATCGCCTGATCAGAGGCGATCTGTGCCTGACGTATAAAGCCATGTCCAACCCGGAATTAATGGATATGCTGCACCTCAGAAAATCCAAATCCCATCGAGCTACGCACTCGAGAGACCTGAACCTCAGCACTGAAATAAATAGGACATGCTGGAGGGACAGATTAATAACCCAGAGGCTCCCTTCATTCTGGAATAAAATCCCAGTCCAGGTTAGGCAGAGTCCCTCATTGACTCTCTTCAAGAGGAATCTTGATGAGTGGATGGGAGATTGTAGTTTTACCCTGGGTATCACTTCTGTGTCACTGTTAGACAGAGGCACAGTATACTAACCTTGAAAAAGAGCATACCAAAATTAATTTAAAATGGGCGGCGAAAGCCAAACACACTCTGGCTAGGCTTATAAATGCCTTAGGGCAGATAGCCTAGTATGAACCTATGAACCTTTCATGCATGCTCCTGTCTTATCTGTTTCCTAGTTTATCTCACACCTTTCATGCATGCTCCTGTCTTATCCATTTCATAGTTTATCTCACACCTTTCATGCATGCTCCTGTCTTATCCGTTTCCTAGTATATCTCACACCTTTCATGCACACTCCTGTCTTATCCATTTCCTAGTTTATCTCACACCTTTCATGCATGCTCCTGTCTTATCCGTTTCCTAGTTTATCTCACACCTTTCATGCATGCTCCTGTCTTATCCATTTCCTAGTTTATCTCACACCTTTCATGCATGCTCCTGTCTTATCCATTTCCTAGTTTATCTCACACCTTTCATGCATGCTCCTGTCTTATCCATTTCCTAGTTTATCTCACACCTTTCTTGCATGCTCCTGTCTTATCCATTTCATTGTTTATCTCACACCTCTCATGCATGCTCCTGTCTTATCCATTTCCTAGTTTATCTCACACCTTTCATGCACACTCTTGTCTTATCCATTTCCTACTTTATCTCACACCTTTCATGCATGCTCCTGTCTTATCCACTTCCTAGTTTATCTCACACCTTTCAAGCATGCCCCTGTCTTATCAATTTCCTAGTTTATCTCGCACTTTTCATGCATGCTCCTGTCTTATCCATTTCATAGTTTATCTCACACCTTTCATGCATGTTCCTGTCTTATCCATTTCCTAGTTTATCTCACACCTTTCATGCATGCTCCTGTCTTATCCATTTCCTAGTGTATCTCACACCTTTCATGCATGCTTAGTCTTCCTTTATTTTATTTGCTGCAGTTGTAAGACACCAATACAATATGGCTATGAGTGGACATTAGATGGTCAGATCTATATTGCAAATTAACTGACAATTTCTTAATGAGTAAATAACTTAAACGTTAGCACAGTTAGCTCAACAGGAAAAAACAACGACAGCTTATGTCAGCTAAACCTTGTGGCTCACATTGTTATGCCCATGACTGGTTCCTGCATGACTACATTTTTACTGCTATACTAGGTGTTATTTTATTATTGACACACAAGTTATGCAAGACAGAAGTTGTTTCAAGACTGATATGGGCAGCTTACTTTTGCATAGCTCTTGAGGATATGTTCTCAGTGGGTTATACTGTCTCAAATGTTTTTATAATACTAATGACATTACCTTAAGATGTCCATTCCTCATTTTTAACTGCAGAACTTGATCCTTCCAGCAGTGTTTTCTTTTTTATTTATGTATGTATGTATGTATTTATTTATTTATGTATTTTTATGTTTTTGGATTGAATGTAAGTTTGCAGCCTGTCATGCCGTATGGATATCTGTTTAAATTTTATTTTGTTTTATAGACTCAGCTCAGCCACCAGTATTATCTTATGGTTGAAAATAACTCCCCTTTTGAAATCTGATGTCTCCACTCACTGCTTCATACCCTGTTTTTACCATCAGGGTATCTTTGAGTATGTGAATGCCAAGCTGTTTGACTGCGTTTACTGATTAGCAGTACCACAGCTACACAACATGCATATTTCTTGGGTTCCAGTATGACCTCTCCTTCTCTTCTCATACACACAAGCATGCTCACACATACACATGCACAGGCAGACAGACAGACAAATGGACATGCAAACAAAGGCAAATGTACACACATGCACACGCACGCACACACACACACACACACACACACACACACACACACACACACACACGCACACACACACACACACACACACACACACACACACACACACACACACACACACACATACACAAAACCACAACTGGAATTTGAGGCTTTACATGCCTAATGCTTTCTTATTAACTATCCTTCACTTGTACCAAGGACGTCAGGCATTCTTTCCACTACTTTTATATTATGTACTACATTGCATTTTTTTAATCCTCTGGGGAAAGGCAAATCTTCTCTTTTAATTCACTGGGGAGGATATGTCACCTAATTCCTCCTATAAATATCTACGTATCCCATACAAATTATTGTGCACCCGTAAAGTACATATAAATCATTTTTTCTAACTACTTTACACATTTTAGCAAATTCCTATTTATGAGCTTGCATTTCCAAGAGAGGTATTTCTTTTCACCTCTTTAAGTATAATGTTCTTCTAGCCTCCTTAGAGAATAAGCTTGTGTCATTTTAACTAAAGATGCCATGATTTCTTTTCCCCTGTTTTATTTCAAGCAATGGCTGGAACCACATAAGCCAGCAATATTCAAATGCTCATTAATATCTTTTTAGAAGACTTCTTAGGTGCTGAAAAACTATGACCCAAATAACAACTTGCTAAATCAGCATCTTCTTCCAATATATTAGTATCATTGGAATTTATAATAGCATCTAATTTGCTAAGAAACACATTATCCCTTGGCACTAATTTTCTATTCATGATGATAACCTCTTTTTGTCTGTGTCTGAAATAATAACTCTTCTTTCTATCTATTTATTTTTTCCCTGAAGAACTTTATTTTCATTGGTAGCAAGTCAAGGTTGCCATGGATTCCTACACTTCAGAGTTGTAAACACATATAAAGATATTTTCCAAGAAAAGTGTTCAGTCTGGATCATGCATTTAGGATATCTTTTAATATAATGTTTTGCCTCTTTGTTATGTAATTGTTTTAATGAAATTATGCCTAAGATTCTACCTTTCTCAGTTTATCTCTTCAGTGCACTGCATGACAATCAAGTGTCTCATTAAATCTGCTAGTATATATAAACCTGCTGTTGCTTACAAATTATTGACTGCACTACCTTACCATAAAACATCACCATGATTTCTCATTTTCTTCTGTTGCATGAATGTTTCACTTCCTGTGCTGACCTGTGTTTACCCATTTACTGTACTACTACCTACTTTTATTTATTTATTGTTTATTGATATTTGATTACTGGGAATGTCCAATAGGGTAGGAGCCCATTTTCAGTGGAGACCCTGGGAGAAAAGCTCCAAAAACAGTCTTTAATAATAATAAAAAAACAACTACAGTTTAAATAATTATACCAAATTAGATATGATATAAAACACTGGCTAAGAATAGATACAAATTATATGACAATACTTTAATAGTTAGAAATTTTATTCAGCTTACAGAGAAATTAAAGGCAAGTTAATGTAATTCAAACAGGAATTGCAATACAAAGTGAGAGAAAAGCAGGTTTATGGCATATTTAGAGAGAAAGCTGGGAGAGAAATTGATAAAAGTAAGGAAGTTAGTGAAGAAGGGTGAGCAAGGAGATGCAAAATATGAATAGGTATTTGTTCACATTTATGGATATAGTTTATCCTGGTGCGGAGCAAGAATAGCGCCATCTTTAGCTAGGAAGTCTTTCAGAATGGTTTTCAAGGATTGGAGAGAAAAAGGGTATTGACCTGATGAACAGAAACCAGGAGTTGCAGGCTTTAACAATATGGTATGACTGCAGCCAATGCCTTGCATATTTGATAGGTTTGTGGACAGACAGAGATTTTGGTCATTGGATTATAATGACCAAGTGGGAACATAATTGTATAGAATGTTATTTAGTGCTGGACAAGCAGATGGATTCTGGATAATTTTAAAGGTGGCAATAAGCTGTGTATATGTTAGTTGAAGGGGTATTTCTAACCAATCTAGGCTTTTTAGTGCTACATATTGGTGGGTTCTGTAAGGGGTATTTGATTTTATATTTCAATCCCCTAATCTACTTGTGTATTCTAAGCTGATGCCAACATCAACCTCCATCTTTTCTAAACCACTATCCCTCACCTGATGAATAAAGAATGTTTTTTCTCTGCTTTAGTTCTTATTTGTTTTTTGAAAACTATCTTTGTGGTATGAATCATGTTCACTCACCATTTTGTTTCTATTCTTTTCTGTTTCCCTCCCGAACAAGTAGCGACCCCAACACTTCTATTGTCTTCTCATTATAAGACTATATATATTCGGTATGTTACTGTGTTCTGTCTCTTCCTTTGTGGCTGAATCACAAGACCAAAACAGCTGTCTTGGGGTGCTGTCTTAATTGGCATCTGTATTGGCATCGACCTTCTTTTTCTCATGTTGTTTATGAGACTGGAATGTCACATCAACAGTGACCATCACCTAGAGCCAATGTTTGCAATGTCCTTTTCCTAATAAGGAAACCGGAACTGAATAGTTACATAAGATTATTTCTCAGTTCTCACTATCAAAAAGGATGTTATTATTACTACTAAATAACTAGCAGTAATCCTCATATCACTGCATCTCAGTTATTTTCTATTTTTGCTAAGTTGGTTAGTTAGCTAGTTAGATACTTTGCCTTTGTTGTTGCTTTCTGTGTTTCACATAATATTTCTGGTCACTGGTAACCTTTATTCCTTGAGCCATTTCCTGCAACATAGATAACTACAGCATTCCCGCACTGTCCTTTTGTATATTTCTTTACACTGATTCAAAACTGGCAAGTTTTTAACCTTTACAAGATTTGTTGGTCAGTCATATGTTTATAGGTAAGTACTAGGTTAGCTGTGCTTGCAGGCCATTTTAAGCCTAAACAGTTTTCCTTTTTTGTGCTCAAAATAACCTATCCCATTTGGTTATAAATTGGCCCTACCAATTCCATTGTCAATAATGATATACTAGCCCCTCATGAGAATAAATGGGTCCTACAATCAATAATTTGAAGGGACGCATGCATAGGATAAAGCATTTTTGAGCTGCCTCTGTCCATTGTTAGTACGTGGGACAGTCCTGAGGTAAATTTTCTGTTTCCCATCCATAGAACTAAGTTTCAGTTGTATAGTGACAGGGATGAACTTTGTTTTATGTGGATGTGGAGTTTGTTCCAGAGCAGCAGTATCTTCTGTGAGATATACCTGTCCCTCCAAACTATTATGTTGATGTTACAGAAGAGGTTTAGCTCCCTACCCCAAGTATTTTGGAGGCCACTTGACTTGCTGATGTGCAGTAAATCCATCAGTAATGGATCAAAGCATGCCTTATATGCCAGACAAAGGTAATCTCTTAACAGTCTGTAAGATGCCGATTACAGTGACAGGGCTTTGAGTTGGTCTATGTAGGACATGTTGTTTAGGCCTTGTATCCTTTTAGCAAGGTATTTCTGTGGGTATTCCAGTTGTTGCATGTGTTTTAACAGATACATGCCAAAGAGGGCATTATATTCAATGGCTGGCCTAATGAGGGCTGAACAAAGGGGGACAATGACAACCCTAGATCTAAACACAATCCCTTTGTTTATAAGCTGTGCAGTATAGAAAGACATTCTTACAACAATGGACGCATGCTGGTCAAAGGTTAAGTCACTGTCTAAATATATTCTCAAATCCCAATCAACTGGGTCAACTCTTAGGGGAGTATTGTCAATGTGGCAGTTCCCTGGTGTAGATGACTTCCCAAAGGATACAATAATGCATTTTTGGCATTTAGTTTCAGTCCATGATTTTGACACAAGTAATTTATTTGGGACAAGCCTTCCTACAGGATGGCTAAGTCATTTGGGGATTCAATGACTGCTCATAGCTTATAGTCATCTGCAAACTTAGTCAGCCAGTCCTTTGGTATTGGCGTTTACTTCAGAAAAGTAGAAGCCAAACAGGAGAAGTCCCAGCACAGAACCCTGGGGGACTCCACTGGTGATGTTCTCTTTATGGAGGTAATGCCTGCTATTTTGAGTATCTGCATCCTATCTGTGAGCCAGTTGGCAATACAGTGGTTGATATAGGCAGTTTATTCCCAGCTTATATAGCTTTTCTACTATGCCTGAGTGGGGAATTGTGTCAAAAGCTTTGGCCAGATAGAAGTATGTGGTGTGTACCATTTTGCCTTCATCCATTGCTCTGGTGATCTTTTCAAAAAAATCCACTGGGTTGAGTAAGCTTGACCTGCCCTTGATGAATCCAAATTGAGACAAGTCCAATGTTTGTTGGTTTCCTATGTCCTGAGTGATTAGTTCGATGAGAAATCTTTCCATGGCTTTGCGTATGAGGCTGGTACCCCCTTATGCAGGGGAATGAATGCAGCTGTTCTTCATTCACGATGTACAAAAAATGTATGGAGGCTGAGATTGAACAGTGTTATTAGGGGTGTGCCTAAATCAGGCTTCATGATATTTAAGATGCATCCAGGGATATTGCCAGGACCCATCAATACAGTATTTGTAGCTTTTAATAGCACTTTTAGGGTGTGGTCTTGTGTGATATCTGGAGTCAATCCAGTTTCAGGGATATCTTGAGTGACAGACAGAGGGGAGAGAAGGGTAAAGTTAGAGCTAAATTAATCAGCCAGTAGGTTCACTATATCTTCAGCCTCAGTGTAAAGAACATCATTCACAATCAGATCAGTGCATTGCTACATTGTACTTTTGAGATTACAAGCAACTAAAAAATGCCTTGTGGTTGTATTTGGCTTGGCAAGCTATTTTAGCCTCAAACTTGGCTTTGAGGGATTTTATTAAGCTACTGAGTTGTTTTTTATTTCAGTGAGATGGGCTCTATCATTCTGGGAATCATTGTTCTTCCTTTTGGTCAAAATTATCTTCCTTTTATTGTAAAGCTTGTTGATATTATGGCTCCACCATGTGTGTTTGTTTTTGGGGTTTGCCCTGCACTTGTTCCTACTGGGTACAGCTGCATCTGTGCATCTGTTTACATGCTGATTTAAAGCTCTTCAATGTATCGCTTAGGAGTAGGTAGTTTGTCTTTTAAAGAAATTTCTAAGGGTACCCTGGGTGAAAGGGATCGCTCTGGTTTCAGTTTTATTTTGAAGGAGACTGCTTTATGGTCAGACTTAACAAAGTGATGAATATGTACATGGGATGATGTAACATGCTCCCATATTAGTAAGGACAAGTTCCATAGTGGGTACTCTGACTAATTGTTTGAGGACATTTGTATTGACAAAGTCCAGGAATCGCTGTGCTTCTGCACTAGTGGTGGTGTAGGCTTCCCAATCTATAGTGGGATAATTTGGACAGTGTTTCATCAGACCAATTATTTCTACTAGTACAAGTCAGAATCATAGGCCTGTGGGACAGTATTGATAACCATTCTGTTGGTGGAAACCTCATTTCCAGCTGAAGCTTTCTGGATTTCTCAAAACACACTTATCCAGTATGTTTTCCAATTCTCACAGAGTAATATGGCAAAAGCAAACCCAATGTTAAGATTCAGATACTGGATGTTTGGTACTTTGCTGTCTCTTGATGCAACCCACCATCCGTTATCCCTCCATCTTATATCAATGAGGGGGGGGGGGTCACTGTAGCAATGAATCATAACATTTACGTTTATTCACTTGGAGAGCTGTATTGGTGTACTATATGTACAAATACTGCATCTATTAGAAAAATAACAAACAGTTAGAATAACAAGCAAGAAAGCAAAGCACAGTGGTTGGGTCAGCATGGTTTATTTTCCATGTAAGTGACAAGAATTGCAGCAAGGCACAAGGTATTTATACTCCCCTGGATTCAGTAAACTTCCATGCAGGAATAGCTTATTCCTGCATGGTAGGGACCATTCCCGTGCAGTACAGCAGCATGCCATGCATATTCATGAAGATGTCCTGCCGTGCTGTAAGACAGACATGGTTCCATGTACGAGTGCAGGGGGTGTGTCTGAGAGCAGTGCACTCACAATACACATGCCACCCTGCACAACAGAATTGCCGTACAGCAATTCAAATAGAGCAAGAACACTTGCAACATCCCCAACCCATCAGGGTAAGAAATCTGGACAAAGCCATAAAGGACAATCATCCCTACAAAGCCAGAAAGTTGATAGAATAACGGGTTTAGCATAAGCATGAATTTTCAGCAGGGTATGAAGCATACAACGCGCACCTCTCAACCCATCAGAGTAAGGAATCTGGACAAAGCCATAAGGGACAATTGTCCCTACAAAGCTAGAAAGTTCATAAAATAACAGGTTTGGCATTAGCATGAATTTTCGTCAGGGTATAAAGTACACAACGCACACCTCCCAACCCATCAGAGTAAGAAATCTGGACAAAGCCATAAGGGACAATTGTCCCTACAAAGCCAGAAAGTTGATAACATAACAGGTTTAGCATTAGCATGAATATTCTGAAGGGTATGAAGTAAAAAACACAACAAATAATTTTTTTTTCACATATGCAATAAAGTTTAAACGTAGCTGCGCATGTGTGCCCATTGTTTAGCTATGCTTAGCCCAGCTGAAATGGCACGCTAAGTTAAATAGCAATAGACATCCAGCATAAGCATAAGTGCAATGATGTAGTGGTTAGAGCGTATGCCTTGCATGTAGGTGTTTACAGTTTGAGCCTCACTGAAGCTGTTTCAATTTGGAGGACAAGGAGACCTGGTGATGGAATGAAGAAGTACAGGAGAGTATACAGAGAAAGAGGTTGGTGAAGAAGAAGTGGGATTGTCAAAGAGATGAAGAAAGTAGACAAGAGTATAAGGAGATGAGGTGCATGGCAAAGAGAGAGGTGGCGAAGGCTAAGGATAAGGCGTATGAAGAGTTGTATAAAAGGTTGGACACTAAGGAGGGAGAAAAGGACCCGATTGGCTAGACAGAGGGACCGAGCTAGTAAAGATGTGCAGCAGGTAAGGGTGATAAAGGATAATGAGGGAAACGTACTCACAAATGAGGAGAGTGTGTTGAGCAGATGGAAAGAGTACTTTGAGGGGTTGATGAATGAAGAGAATGAGAGGGAGAGAAGGTTGGATGATGTGCGGATAGTGAATCATGAAGTGCAGTGGATTAGCAAGGAGGAAGTAAGGATAGCTATGAAGAGCATGAAGAATGGAAAGGCTGTTGGTCCAGATGACATACCTGTGGAAGCATGGAGGTGTTTAGGTGAAATGGCAGTGGAGTTTTTAACTAGATTGTTTAATGAAATCTTGGAAAGTGAGAGGATGCCTGAGGAATGGAGAAAAAGTGTTTTGTTACTGATTTTTAAGAATAAGGGTGATGTGCAGAGCTGTAGTAACTACAGAGGGATTAAACTTGATCAGTCACAGCATGAAGTTATGGGAAAGAGTAGTGGAAGCTAGGTTAAGAAGGGAGGTGATGATTAGTGATCAGCAGTATGGTTTCATGCCAGGAAAGAGCACTACAGATGCGATGTTTTCTCTGAAAGTGTTAATGGAGAAGTACAGAGAAGGTCAGAAGGAGTTGCATTGTGTCTTTGTGGATTTAGAGAAAGCATATGACAGGGTGCCTAGAAAGGAGTTGTGGTATTGTATGAGCTAGTCAGGAGTGTCAGAGAAGTATGTAAGAGTGGTACAGGATATGTACGAAGGTAGTGTGACAGCGGTGAGGTCTGCGGTGGGAGTGATGGATGCATTTAAGGTGGAGGTGGGATTACAGCAAGGATCAACTCTGAGCCCTTTCTTATTTGCAATGGTGATGGACAGGTTGACAGACGAGATCAGACAGGAGTCCCCGTGGACTATGATGTTTGCAGATGACATTGTGATCTGTAGTGAGAGTAGGGAACAGGTGGAGGAGACCCTGGAGAGGTGAAGATATGCTCTAGAGAAAAGAGGAATGAAGGTCAGCAGGACTAAGACAGAATATATGTGTGTGAATGAGAGGGAGGATAGAGGAATGATAAGAATGCAGGGAGTAGAGGTGGTGAAGGTGGATGAGTTTAAGTACTTGGGATCAACAATTCAAAGTAATGGTGAGTGTGGAAGAGAGGTGAAGAAGAGAGTACAGGCAGGATGGAGTGGATGGAGAAGAGTGTCAGGAGTGATTTGTGACAGATGAGTACCAGTAAGAGTGAAAGGGAAGGTCTACAAGAGGGTAGTAAGACCAGCTATGTTATATGGGTTGGAGACAGTGGCATTGTCAAAAAGGCAGGAGTCAGAGCTTGACGTGGCAGAGTTGAAGATGTTAAGATTTGCACTGGGTGTGACAAGGATGGACAGGATTAGGAATAAGTATATTAGAGGGTCAGCCCAGGTTGGAAGGTTTGGAGACAAAGCCAGAGAGGCAAGATTACGTTGGTTTGGACATGTGCTGAGGAGGGATACAGAGTATATTGGGAAATGGATGCTAAGGATGAAGCTGCCAGGTAACAGGAAAACAGGGAGGCCTAAGATAAGATTTATGGATGTGGTGAGAGAGGACATGCAGGTGGTTGGTGTGACAGAGCAAGATGCAGAGGACAGGAAGAAATGGAAACAGTTGATCAGCTATGGTGACCCCTAACGGTAACAGCCGAAAGAAGAAGAAGTTATGTAGGAAGTAACTTATATTTCTCAACCAGAGTAGTGTATTAGGCCCAGATGTGAGGTGTCAGTGTAATAAAGTAATGGAACCCCCATATAAATACAAGAGGCCCATACAGTATAGTCACACAAGAATAAATGTAATTACAGCACATTGAGGGATGTCAGGGAAGGTAAATAAATCTGTATTATGTAATGAATGATGAATCAATCCCACACATGTGGTAGTCCAATAAAATAAAACATAAGCAATGCTAAGCATTGCACAGCTATGCTGACCAGGTGTAAGCATTGTGTACATATGAATACTAAGCAATGAGTAGCCCAGCTAAGTGGATTTGCCCATTGGTAAGCAATGCTGAACCTTCCCCTTTAAGCACTACCAACCATAGCTAAGCAGGTTTGCCCATAACTTAGCATAGCTCAGCATTTTCAAAACCATCCAATCACGGCAAAGGGTAGGGAATTGGCCGCATTTAAACCCCGCAGGTGGGAATACAGCTCATAACTGGTGGTAGCTCTTCACTGTAGGCAGTATGGCAGGTGTTGGAGAGGGCATGCGCTTTTGGGTGCAGCGCTGGTGCATACAGGAGTCCAAGGTCATGGTAGGACTCCTGGTATAAAAATATGCCATGAGACTGCTGCAGGACCGGTACCAGGGCTCACAGTATAAAGTGGAAGCCTGGGAAAGTCTTGTCCATGATCTCACCAGTGCCACTAGTATCCCTTGGACTGGTGAGCAGGTCTGGAACCACTATGCCATCTTGAAACAAGGAAGAGGGAGCTCTTAAAACAGTGGATCCCAGAAGCAAGAGAGAGGGAAGATGTCCCAGCAATGTGTAAGTATTCATAGCAATAACTGTTTACCAAAGTCCAGCCGGTGTATTTGATGGATAGGTATGCCTAAATGTTTCTCTATTTTCATTACAGCTCCAGCTGAGCATGCTGTGAACCAGGAAGCCCATGCCAGTAGGTTGCAAAGGCTGTGTCATGAGGCTGGTGAGTAACAATCCTGCTTGTAGTAGTCATTTTTTAATAAATATAAAGGAGTACAATGTCACCTGGCAGTATAAAAAATGTGTATAGTTTGTACTGAATAAACCAGAAAATATGACAGTATTAGTGCCATATAGGTTATATTTAAATAAAAGTGTAACTGCCTGGCAATAAAGTTCTAAATCCTGGACTGGTTGTGTTTACTCTGGTATTGTATGGCATGAAATGTTGCATTCACCAAGATCTGATGACTGAATAGTAATGTTGTGTTAACCACTGTTACCAACACTGTGCAACATAAAAATATGTCTAGGAATGTCTGTATACGAATGGTGTAATTACAAGGTCAGATTGTGCAACCAAGAGAGACTTAGAAAACATTGAAAGAAGAGACAGCAGCATCTCAATAGCTCACTGTGATGATATACAAATTGTTGCATTTTTAGCAGACAGAGCCATGGTCTGAATCCCAGGAGTGGTAGTAAGCTGTATGCATAATTTCAACTAGGATTTTGTGAATATGTATAGAAACAGTCAGGTAGTGTTAACAAACATTCCCCCCACAGGTCTTCCAGGTAAGAGAACTGTAACTGCCTGGCGATAAAGGTCTAAATCCTGGACTGTTTGTGTTTACTCTGGTATTGTATGGCTTGACATGTTGCATTCACCAAGATCTGATTTCTGAATAGTAGTGTTGTGTTAACCACTGTTTCCCACACTGTGCTACAAAAAAAAATATGTCAAGGAATGTCTGTATAAGAATGTTGTAATTACAAGGTCAGATTGTACAACCAGGAGAGACTTAGAGAGAAAACATTAAAGAAAAGACAGCAGTTTCTTAATAGCTCACACTGATGAAACACAAATTGTTGTATTTTTAGCATACACAGCCATGGTTCAAATCCTGGGAGTGGTAGTAAATTGTATGTATAATTTTAACTAGGATTTTGGGAATATATGTAGAAACAGTCAGGTAGTGGTAAACATTTCCCCCACAGGTCTTCCAGGTAAGAGAAGTAGAAAGTAGCTATAAGACGGTTGAATTATACACTGTGTACAAACATACCACTGGCCAAACCAAGGCCATAGGGTATTGTAATAATATCTGTGGAGTAATGATTAGAGCAGTGATTATTAAAGTTGTGAGTACTGCAAAGATATGCAAGTTGTTAATTGACATCTCTCCTCCCCACCACCATATCTGTAGCAATAATCTAAACACACAAATCAATGGGCATGTTTTACACCAAACCTACAGTTAGAACATATGTCCTATTGTTCAACAAATATTGAAATGTGTTTATATTAATGTTCCATGTTGAAAAACTATCATTGGTGGCCTGTTGCTATCAATGTAATCTGCATGTCGTTGTAATGGCCACTGTGGTTCCATATATGCATGTGTTCTGTTTGCTATTCAACTGTTCCAAATCTGTTGTGTTGGGTTAATAGGAATATCTATGCATGCTGTTATAACTAATTCTGGATTGTGTTGACTATTACTAACCCACATATGTTCTAAAACTGCAACACCATAGCACGTTTGGGAAGGCTGGTCCCAGCGGACCCACCTCTCCCACCTCATTGGCCATGGCACCAGGCCCCAGCATGTCGGGGACCCACCCCAGGACCTCCTCATCCACTTGGGGTGGAACAGCGAGCTCGGAAAGGAGTTTGGAGATCTGCTATGCCAGCTTGAGGGCCATGTTGTGCAATTAGAGGGTCAACCTGCCCCTCCTGCTCAGCCCTCAGCACAGCTACCTTCAGGGCCATGAAGGTGCAGGGGTGACTGCCTATGGGTGGGGACCTCAGTCCCACTGTTTCCATTTGGGGGATCATGGGCTTTCGATTTCCAAACACCCCTCCCCGTCCAAGGTGTTTACCCTCCACATGTGTCATATACCACCCCTGTATGCTGTCTTGTCTATCTTCCAACCCAACCTACCTCTCCAAATATACCTACTATCCTTCCACAACATCCCACTCTCACCTTAAAAAAAAAGGGCAATCTGTTCCCAAAAAAATTTTTGCCCCATACATAGCTGTCCATTTTGCACACGTGTCCACTGGACACATATAATCTGGTCTAACTGGCTTCACAATATATTATTGTTGTCCTCACCCCTCTCTCAGGGGTTTGAGTGTCCAAATATACCTCCAAATTTAGTATTTATGCACAGCTGTTGCTGTAGAAGAAATGGACAGTTATGGACCTTCCCTACACCCATCCTGCCCTTCACTATCTCTTTCCCTATCGTCTTTCCCTCCATGTGCCCTCTTTTTCACCACTTCCCTATCACACCTTTTTTCTTTTCTTTTAAAGAAATTAGTACGGTAGGGGTAAGCGGGAGTAAGCTGTTTTAAACAGTAGTATGTGGGATTAAGCCTGTTTGCATGGCACTAAGCAATGCCTACGCAGATTAAGCACTTTTAAGTCTGTCTGTAAGCATCTCTAATCGGAAGTTAGCATTGCTTACCGCTGTGCAAACCTGTGCAAACCTGCTTACAACTGCTTAAAAGTGCCTTAATCAATCTGTATCCAACAGCTCTTGTTCTTCTCAGCAACAAAATAATCAGCCTTTGCAAGCCTTGAATCCAGGACCCTGCACACCACAGCCACAGCAATTCACTACTAAGCCATCTGAAATGTAAATATTTATTTATTTATTTTATTTTACATTTGTTTACGGAGATAGTCCGACTGGATACATGTCTATTTTCAGCAGAGGCCCAGGGTGAAAAGCTCCACATAGTCAAACATGCAAAAGGTTGCACAAGAAGTTAGAAAACAGTTATAATATATAAAAACAAAGTGGTAATATATCTTATGTACATTGTTTTAGTAATGTTTCCTAGTAGGGACTTACAGTTCTCATGGACAGACACAATTACAAGTAAGATTGTAACTCACAGTTAGTTCCTAGTAGGGACTCACAGTTCTTATGGACATATGCAATTACAAATAAGACTGGATACATAGCATGGTGATGTAGTTAGATGTTATGATAATTACTGATTATGTTATGATAATTACTGATTATACTATTGTTTTATAACTTAATCCGGGTTGTTACATGGGCATAGCCAGTTCAATTTGTACATAGTACCAAATGTGAGAATTTTAAGCGATTTATATTTTTTGTTATTGATAGAATCCCCAATTGCTGGGAAAAAGGAGGGGACTATGATAACCTGTTAGAAGCCAAGGAATGTTTATGGCAGCTAAGACTTAATGCAAGTTGTATACCTGGCATTAATGGACACATTTCTATTTCCAGTATTTTAAAACAAAGATCCTATTGTATTTAAACATTGTATTATTATCTTTTTCCTGAATTTCTTAACTCAGTTGGTTGCAATATAAAAACATCTATAATTGTATTCACATGATATTTCATAAATATATATTTATATTCTTATTTATATTTTTATCTTATATTATATTTATTAGTGCTTACACTATTTTTAAACAAAGATTACAATCTCTTATTATGAAGTATTTTATTCACTGTATCATTCATTCATTTTTTAATTTTTAACCTTATATTATGACAACCATGAAATTATTGATTATAAAGTGTTTTGTTTACAATTCAAACAATGTGTCAAGTTATAATAAGTTTAATTGTATATATACATATATGTCTTTAAAAATATTATTAATTTATGAATTAACTAATTGGTAGGCATTGTATAATTAGTAACACATCTACATATTTGAAGTAGGCTGTATAATTTATTAGTACTCTGAAGATGCCCAGAAGTAATTCAGGGTGAAAGCGCTAAGTACTTTTATGTCCTAGAATTTCGTATTTGCATTCGTTTTTACTATTGGATTATTTTTGGTGTGTGGTTAATAAAATCTATTCAAGTGACCTCAGAAGAGCCTTTTTCTTATGTTTTACTGGTTTACTTAGTTCGTGGTTACAATTTGAGATAATGTTTGAGTTTTTTAAGAGACTTTTGGAGGATTGCAGGGTTATATAGTTTGGCAAGGCATTCCAGGTTTTGCCAACAAAGTTGGTGAACAGGGATTCACCAGCTGAGTTATTAGTTTTGTGGGTTTGGACCAGTAATTTTTCGGCTGATCGTAGGGATCTCAGGATGCTATATGGCTTAATAATATTTATAAGAGAGGGGGTATCTTTAGGGTGGTACAGAACTTTGTGCGCTATTAAGAGTTGATTGAATTGAATTAAGCTGGGCAGTTCTAGCCATTCGAGTTGCTTCAGGTTCTGGGTTCTATAGGTGGAGCCAGTGGCAAATCTAGCAATATTGTTGTAGCTATGGGACAGCTTACTTAGTTCGGTTTTATTGAGGTTTGAGAGTACAGGTGAGGCATATAAAAGAGTAGAGAGTAGGTGTGATCGGGCGATTTCAGTCCTAGCCATTGGGGTTAAGAGTGCTTTGTTTCTATACAGTGATCCAAGCTTCTTATTGATAGTCTGTATGGTTTTGTTGACCTGTAGTTCAATATGTCTGATTTTTTTCTCAAACATATCATGCAGCACAGTCATTCAACAGTAGGGAAAATGTATATATATATATATATATATATATATATATATATATATATATATATATACACATATATATATATATATATATATATATATATATATATATATATATATAAATATATAAATATATGTGTGTATAGATATATATATATATATATAGATTATATATATATATATATATATATATATATATATATATATATATATATATATATATATATATATATAAATATATATATACATATATATATATAGATATATATATATATACACACACACACACATATATACATACATATATATATATGTAGGTATGTAGTGCATCATATCCACACTCTGAATCTCTTATTGCAACAAATCTGACCAAAGGCTGTGTAAATGGGGGTGAAGGGCCCAAACTAGGGACCTCTTGTAATTATTGCCCTTATCCCTTCCTCCACAGCAGAACTGTTCTGCCTTGCAACAAAATAATAAAGCCTGCCAAGTCCTGGACCCAGGGCCTTGTAAATTATGATCAAAGCAATGTACCATTACACCATCTGAGCCCTACAAAATAGTGATAATATTCCAAACATATCAGTTAGTACAGTCATCCAACAGCAGGGAAAGGAGTCAGTAGAATCAGTCAGGTAGTCTATATATACTTGTATATATGTATGGAGATACATATATGTGGACAAATTTATACATGATACATATATATATATATATATATATATATATATATATATGTATATATATATATATATATATATATAGAGAGAGAGAGAGAGATACATCCACATTCATATCCACATATATGCATACATACATTTATACATAGAAAGGTTAATAAATGTATAGATATATATAAAAATATGTATACATAAATATACAGAAATATATGACAGCTACAAATACATGCAATCAGAGGGTCATGCTGCTGCACACTGGAATTCTAAATCTGGAAACTCACTCACTGGAAGTATCCCTTAAAATGGAGAACATTGACATTCATGCTGTAACAGAGACCTGGATAAAGGCAGCAGGAAGCACCCCTGCAGTACCAGCCTATAATTAATTCCACAACTTTTGGTTACAGAACCTGGACTGAAGCTCCAAAGGTGGTGGTATTTTTCATATTCATAAAGGATGTACACACCTCCAGAGTGGTAGACCAACATTATACATTACAGATCCTGCAGGTGTAGCTGACATTGGGTAAGACAGCAGTTCAGGTTGTAGCCTGTGATAGGTCCCCATATATGTCCCAAGACTCTCCATGTCCATAAACACCCTGGAGAATATTAGTGTCCAACTTAACACTATCATACTGACTGACTTCAACTACCACACCATTAAGAGGGAAAGCTACTCATGTACCGATGCACATGCCCATCACATCTACCTGGTCCTTCCTGACATGGACGACTGTTGCTCTATACTAATAGTCAATACCTCCCTTGTTATATCTGAACACAAAGTAACACCTTTAGAAATCCACAGCCATCCTACCCCACTGCACAGGTAGCCACTATGAAAAGATTTTCCAAAGCTAACTATGGCCCCATAAAATCAGAGGTGGCTAACCTCATGACAGCCATGTAAATGGAGGCTAGTTGCATGACAGCTGAATCAAACAACAATGCACTATGAACATGTACACAAATGCATGGATACTGCCTTACCCAATACAACCAGGACCCTCACCTCCAAAAAAGGAAGCTGATCTGGTGGTCCCCTGCCATAAAGAAACTGTACAACAGAAGAAGGGAACCGATATGGAATAAGGTGAACTCTCAACACAGGAAATAAACTCTTATCAGCCTTAATGAATAGTTGCAATCCCTCATCAAATACTACTAAGTTAGCTGTGAGAACAGACTTGGAGCACATTGGAAAGACAACCACAGGGCCTCATACAGTTATGTAAAGAATCACCATGGCAATACCAAGAATTGTTCTGAGCTACTAGACAATGGTACCTCCCAGACTGAGCCAACAAATAATGCCAATATACTGGCTGGCATCTTAAGTGCAAACATTACCCCTCACCCCCCCCCAAAAAAGACCAATCACAATACCAGTACACTACCAGCCACCCAGTATTACTGCAGCACAGATTACAACACCACTGTCCAAAGCCAAGAATACAGTTTCTATGAGACCTGAGAATATTCCTGGCTGTGTTTTACATGAACTAGAGTGACCTGGCACCTTACATTGTGTGCCCTGTTCAAGCACAGCCTCACCTCAGGCTTTGTCCCTACTGAATTGTGCACTGCTACAGTCACCCCTCTCCACAAAATAGGTGTAACTACAGACCCTGGGAAATACCACCCCAAATGTCTGACAACTCTGTTATGCAAAGCTATGGAATAGATCATCATGCACCTAATAAACAGGGGTATGGGAATCTGCAGACTCAGGATCCCACACAGTTTACCTTTGTGAAGGGTAGGTCATACCTGCTCATTCAACCTGGTCAACCTCTTGCCGTCAGTCACCTGTGCTGTGGATGAAGGCAAGGTGATACATACAGCCTACATTGATCTGGCCAAAGCCTTTGATAACATTCCCCACTCACTAAGCTCGGCATCAACCCCTATATCATTAGGTGGGAACAGAGGTACAAACACAGGGGTAGATTGGACATACTGCTGTCATACATTGAGACAGTTGCAGATGTCACTGGGTTTGTTGTAACATCCTTTATGAGCAATATGATGTTGGTAATACCAATAGATGTGAGCATTTACTGACTGCATTCCCCAGAGTCCACAACTGATTTACCAAGGACGCCAACTGTCTGGTGAACACACAAAACATGACAGGCAGACATGTGGCCAGTCTGTGGACAGTGTGCTAGAGGAGAGGTATGTCAGAGACATATCACTGTGAGTCATGAAGTCACACACTAAATGCATGTCCACACAAACCCTGTCAATCTATCAATCCACCATGTGTATAACAGCACTGATGACATAGAATCTGTTCACAAATCTGGGGATATGTCCCCATGTTGGTTGGCTGTCTCCACATGTCCTGTCCTGTGACATATTGCCACCCACTGTATGTGAATCTGTAGGCCACCACCTCTGTAATGTCCCTACACAGGCAAGGAAATGGGGCAATGCCCACATTAAGGAATGTCTCATATGTTGGAACTAGCAGCTGTGTCCAGGCCCACAGCACAATACAATGTGGGCACCTACATAGTGGTATGGCTGTAGCAATACCTGACATCTGCACATCTGTACAGAGGACAGACAGAAAGTAGATAACCAACAGGTTATGCATTAAGATGAATGTTTTGAAAGATAGACGTCTGAAACTGAAAGGTATGCCATTACTACATGATAGCAGTCCTCAATGACATGTCCAAAGAGCATAGTAGTCTACAGTTAACATCAACATATCAGATCAATATCCAGTAGGAGATACATATAAACATACAGCTCAAACACTTAGAACAAGATACTCAGTACTCAGAGTCCAACTTTGCATGCAGGGGTGTATGGTTCCAGTACTACAATCTGCAATCTACTCTTACTTGAAAAAGCACTGTTAAAAGTACTAACGTAATGATACCATATGTGTTAAACTACTTCTGTCAACCAGTGAACTGTAGCTGGTGTAACATGCAAGTGTGACTGCATAAAACCTGGGATACTACCCATATATGAAACAAATCCAAAGAGAACAGGTTGTGGTACTACCCATGTATAGCCATGTGTCCCATACAGTATACTCACACCCCTTGCTACTGTAATGACAGCACATAGAAGCATATTATTACAAGGAATTAAGTACACTTATTAAATATGTCATTACCCTGCTATTTTATCAGACTGGAATGTGATCACTGGTTGCCAGGGCTAAGCTATGCTTAGCAGGTTTCAGCATTGCTTAAATCTAAATGCTAAGCAGATGTGTGCACTGGTAAGCGACACCTACATGGTGTAAGTGCCTATTCATTTAATTGTGCGTTAGCACTGCTTACAATCATGCAAACACACACAAACACACTCAAAGCTGCTCAAAACTGCCTTAACCACTATGTATCCAACAGTCCTTGTTCTGCCTAGCAACAAAATAAACAGCCCTTGTAGGTCTTGAACCCAGGACCCTGCAGACAATAGCCTGTGCAATTTACAAGTAAGCCACCTTAGCTGCATTGTTTGATGGTGTTTGCTCAAACATACCCTTCTTTACAGCCAATTTATGAGAATGTCAGTAACTTACTCTAGCAATATTAAGGTTTTACAAGACATCTTCCATAGGAATTTGAATATCCTGTGTGCTGATGATGCGATTAAAGAATTAGTGGGTGATACTCCAAAGTTCATTTTTAAAAACAAAAAGAATCTGAAAAGGATTTTATGTGGACCCAGGTTACAACAAGGAGTGGCACAGGTTTGTGCCGCTGGGGGTGAAGATGGTATTATACCCTGTAAAGTCTGCAATTTTTGTATGTATGTAGACTCTAGTGGAGAGTTTAAACACCCTGACATGGATAGCGTTTTTAAGTTTAAACTATCTGCGAACTGCAATAGTACAAATATTGTGTATTTGGCTCATTGTGTGGTCTGTGCATCATTCTATGTAGGGATGACAACCAGGAGGTTAAGGGACCACATGCAGGAGCACGTCTATGATATAGGGAGGAAGGCAGAGACAAATGCCTTAGCCAGGCATGTAGGAACCCATTCAGATACACATAGGTTTACCTTTATGGTGATTGATAGAGTTATGGACAACCTCAGCGGGGAGATGTGAAATTAAAAGTTGAGACAAATGAACCTGAATGGATAGTGAGACTCAGGGCTAGTATGGGGAAGGGCCTCAATGACAAAATGAATATCAAGCCCATTCTCTTAGGGAGAGACCTGCTAAAGTGACATTTTAATGTATAACATTTTAATGTGTAAAGTTGCATTATGGTTTATACGTGGTTTTGTTACTTAATTTTTAAATGAGTTGTTTTATATGGTGTATTTGAATATAAAATGACGTGTGACTTTAAATGAAGGTGGGTTTTAATCAATTAGCATGGGATGGTATATAAAGGAATTTTTTGTTTCATTTCATTGTCTGATGAAGTGGCCTGGTCCACAAAAGCACTCACCTTTTGTTATCTGTTGTGGATTAAATTGTTTTAATTTATATATAGCTGTGGCCTGTTGCTTCCTTTGTTTTTATGTTATTGGACTGTTTTTTGGAAGTACAGCTTACCAGCAAAACTTGTCTTCAGCTATTCTAGATTGTATTTTGTTACAAGTGGTGTTTGGATATGGCAGAAGGTAATTTACCAGTGGAAGGAACTGAACAGGCTACCATTTCAGAGAGGAAGTGACTTGAGATGTGGGACGCTTAAGGAGATTCATTGAGATTAAGGAGAACCCTCTGCTTAACCAAGAAATGACTGTTAACATGTTGCTGCCTGATACCAACAGTGAGTATGATTTAATGGCTTTAAAGAAAGTGTGTTTCAAATTGGACAATGACTTGTGTAAATTTAAATGCCTGCAGTCAAAAAGACTTCACTTTGAAGCTTGCCTGCAATTAAATATTGTCCATCTTGGTTTGCGGGTATTAAATATGCCCACATATGATACTTTGTATCCTGATTTGCTGGCTAGATGGCAATGCATTAACATAGAAACAAGCCGCAAATACATGCAGCTGTTAATTGACTATTTTAAGCCTGAATAGGCTCAACTCTCTGACAATGTATATAAAATGCAAGAGGAACTATTTGAGAGGTTTCCAAGATCTGTGGTTGACATTAAACTTGATAACTTAATTGAGACTGTAAGTGTGTATGAGCGGCAATTGCTTGCTTATAAGAAAAAGAAAATATTGACGGACAAGGAGGATTTTGTGAATGGGTTGGTGTTCACTTGGCCTAGAGAGCGGACTGGTCAAAATTCTACCACCAGGAACTATCAGCGCCAATTACAGTGCCGTATCACGAAGTGGTTTAGATGAGTGAAGGAGATGATATAGCAGTACTCAGGGAGGTGGAACCGGTGGATTTAACGTCTGACATGGGCACGATGCTCGCACATGACACAACTAGTAGTGCTGCAAGGATTGGGGCCATTGTACGGGAAGGAGTAGGCACACATGTTCCTCCTGTTGTGTCTTGTCCCATTGATGGGCATCCCGAGGTCCATCATGACAGTGGGACTGATATACCCTTGGCTTCTAGTGGAGCATGCAATAAATACAGTGATGTGATTACACATCTGTGTACCACAGGGCCCTCACAGGATACGACAGTTACTGTCTTGACTACGCCATATCCCATATGACAAGCCCCTTTTCACGATCGTTTGCAAAGCAGAGGTCAGATGAAACAGAAGGCATCTCAGGAGGAAGAGCAGCAACCGATGACCATCAAGAAGATGTGGCAACAAGGGGGCAAACTTTAGTATGGAATATTTCATGGAGGGTGCTCACAGAAATTGAAGGCAAGCTACTGAGTAAAGGTATGTCCTTTATACCAGCTAATAAAATGACAGTGACTGATAACATTTTGGAATTGAAAGCCTTTACACGGAATGTAATGCTGAAAATGCAGTTTGGCAGTGCTGTTAATGATCAGACTGGTGTGAATGCTTTCAAGAAATGGAGGGGATTTATTCCCATCAACAGTGCAGTTCTTGATGCTTTTGAGAGGGCGTGTATCAGAGAAATTTACAATTTTTATGATTGTGATGTTAGTGGTAAATATTTTAACAATTTAAGTAAATAAGAAAGAATAGCTCTAGAGTGCCTGCGCAATGACACTTCTATTTCCATGAGACCGGCAGATAAAGGTGGATCGCTGGTGGTGATGGACTATTCCTATTATAGGGACTCCATGCTTACAATGCTGAATGATACAAAGTTTTATCTCAAAGTGGACTTTCAACAGGTACAAAGGTGTAATGATTCTATATACAATACTGTGTTTGAATGTTTACAATGTAATGTTATTAGTATTGATTTGTTTAATTATTTTATTAAGTATCCTGTGATACCTATAATACAGGGCCTCCCCAAAATTCATAAAAACCCCCTGGAACCACCAATGAGACCTATTGTGTCGGGGAGGGGTTGGTCCATGGAAACTCTATCAATATATGTTGAGCGACAGCTGAAACCTGTATTGAGGAGGAATCCTACTATTTTATTGGATACAGAACATTTCTTGAGGGATCTGTATTCATTTATTAGTATGCATGTGAATGCTGACAGGTTAATGCTTATTACAATGGATGTACAATCCCTGTTTACTCTTATTCCCAATCAGGTGGGGGTTGAATACTTTAGGGAGTACCTATTGGAAGATGGGTTATATAATGGACGATGTGCTGATCTTTTGTCTCTCCTTATGAAGCTCATTCTAGAAAATAATTTGTTTTTGTTTGAAGGTACCCTATATAAGAAATTGGATGGCGTAGCCATGGGCATTTCCTGTGCCAATGGCTATGCCAACATTGTTATGGCCCACTGGGAGAAGGAACATCTGATGGAAGAATATGGTAAGGGCTTGAAGTTTTACAGGAGGTTTGTAGATGACCTCTTTATTTTATAGGAGGGGGATGAATCCACTTTTACCCCCTCTTCTTCATATCTGAATAGATGTACCAGCTTTCTGAGGTTCCCCATGAAGAGCTCTTTCAGCACAATCGATTTTTTGGATGTTAAGGTTATACAAAGGGTTGATGGATAGTTCGAGACAGAGATACATAGAAAGGAATGTCATAAAAGTAGTTACTTGCATAGAACGAATATGCATCCCCAGCACATTTTCAAGAATATTGTGAGGGGACAAGGGTTGAGAACATCAAGGTTGACAGCAAATCAAGTTAAATTTGAAGGATAATTGGGTGATTTGAGAATGAGATTTTTGCAGAGGGGTTATGCCAATAATGAGCTTCAGGATACCCTCAGAGGAGTAGTGGAGTGTAGGAACACTAAGGGGAGGCCCTA